>NC_142810.1:53846875-54146875 GCF_049724085.1 Artemia sp. Qi Xiang Cuo
ATTTCTATAATTTCCATGAAGCTTTGTAAAAGTCCTACAGACGTATCTACTATTTTTTTTTGATCAAATAAAATAATGTGATGAGGAAAATTATAAACATGTTCTGCAACAGCTGACTCAAACGTTTCTGGTGTTTTGTTTTGTTTTACAGCGCAATCTATTGCATTCTTGTGTTGTTGTAGCCTATTTTCTAAAGTTTGTTGCGTTCTTCCCACATAAAATTTACCACAAGAACATGGAATTTTGTATACTCCCTTTTGCAAATTTCTCGGTACCTTGTCTTTCCCTTTATTTAACAATGAGCTTATATTGTGTCCTGATTTAAATGCTGTATTTATATTATGTTTTTTTAATTCTATTCTTAATTTTTGTGATAAAATTGTGATGAAAGACAAAGTTATGTAATTTGTTTCTTCATTCGGCCCATCATCTTCCAATATTTTTGGTTCCGTCAACTTTTTTTTCCTTTTTTAAATTATTTGAGAAATCAAATTTTTCAGATAGCCATTACCTATTAGAATATCCTTAATAAAAATAAGTTCATTTATTATGTATCCTGGTGATGCTCATTTTAATACCCTATCAACTAAAGAAATAACCACACCCCTGTTTACCTGGATCGGATGATTTGATGTGAAAGACAAATAACGGTTGTTATTAGTCGGTTTACGGTAAATTGAAAGTGCTAGTTCGTTATTATTTCTATGGATCAAAATAGCTAGAAACGGTAACTAATTCTCTGTTTCCTTTTCAATTGTAAAAATCAATTCTTCTCCCAAATTATTTAAATGTTCGAAAAAACTTTCAATTTGTGATTCCCCGTAATTCCAAATAACTAAAATATCATCCATATATCTGCCCCAAAATTTAGGTTTTAAAAAATATTTTTCTCTAGCTAAATTTTCTACATACTCTACATAAATATTTGCTAACAACGATCTTAAAGGCCCTCCCATTGCTAATCCCCTAATTTGATGGTAAAAATTATCTCTAAACGTGAAATAGTTAGTATACCTGCTAGATATTCTGACTAAATTTGATACAGTTTCCAGTTCAATTCCCGAAGGTATTTATTCTATCTCATTTCTTCATTCCTCAAATTTTTTGGATAAAATACTAAATGATTTATCAAAAGGACTATACGTATACATGGATTTTATATCAAAACTGAACAATTTAGATTTTTCTGATATTTATACACTTATAAGTTTATCTTTTAAAAATTCCGAGTTTTTTATATACAAAGTTTGGAGATATAATAATGGTTTAAGTATCATTGCTGCCCAGTTCTCGATTTTTACCGTTGGTGAATATGCTGTTGAAACAATAGGTCTTAAGGGGATACCTGTTTTATGTATTTTTGGCAAACCATATATTCTAGGGCTAACTGATCCCCTTGGAAAGAACTTGTGATACATCTGGGGTGTGATACTTCCATTTGTTTGAGGGTCTTCTAAATCTTTTCTTAATCTTTTAGCATACAATTCAGCTGGGTTCGAGTTAAGTTTTTTATATGTTGAAGTATCACTTAGAATTGTTTCTATTTTACTATCGTAATAATCTTTTCTACGATTACTACAGTATTGTTCTTATCCGCTTTCGTTATTATTAGAGAATCATCTTTTTTTAAATCTTTTAAAACTTTAATATCTTTGTTCTTAACTTTTTCTTGATAACTACCAAAATCTGTTAAAATATTCACTACCCTTAGTCTTAACTCATCTACATTATTTATATCTTTTTTTTTTGGAAACTTATGAATCCCTGTTTCAATCTTTGAAATAATTTCCTTTATCGGTACATTTTTAGGATTTAGTCCAAATTTTATACCTCTTTCAAGGATTTCCTTCTGTTCTTTGGTTAACTTCTTTTTGCTTAAATTAATCACCCCAGGGCCTGGGAAATAATTAGGCTTATACATTGATAGTTTTTGTTTTTCTTTTTCCCTTTTTAACTGCAAAATTTTTTTAACTGCAAAAATTTTTTTTTGCAATTTATAATTCATAAATTGGTTGATGAACTTGTGAAATTTAATTAGGGGTTATGGGCCAGGGGGTTAGTTGACCTTTTATTGTTTTGGTCTAAGTATAAATATATTCTTCATTTTTGATAGATTTCCATTTATATACTGTGAGGAGGCGAGTTGAATCATTATAGACATTCAGTGCATGGAAGTGTTTATTTAATATGTGAGTTCTGTTTCTTATTTATTTATATTTTTTCTTTGGTTTTTTTGTTGTTTTCTTTCTCTTTATGTGTTTAGTATGTTTTATTTTGATGTAAGTTAAGTTTTTTTTTAAAAAGAAAATTTTTGTTTCATTTTATTTTTTTTTTCCGTTGAGAAAGGCTCCCGGACGTGGGGCCGAAATATTCGGAGTATTTGTGTATAATTAATTGTTTTGTATTTCACTGCTTTATAGAAAATTGAAACCCGTTTTTCTTGTTTAAAATTTTTTTTTAATTTCGTGTTTATTACAAAGTACTTTATGAACTTGCATACTATATAGCTTATAGTTCTAGGCGTTTACCCCCCTCCCCAAGAAAATACCCCCCGTGGAAAATATCCCCCGGAAAATACCACCCGCGGAAAATACCCCCCCCCCCCGCAAAAGCACCTAGAAATAGGTAGAAGCTAGAGGTGAAAATACTCACATTTCCAAATTCAGACTGCTGTTGAGTGCCATCCGTTTCTTGCATAGATGTGGTGTCAATGTCACTGGCCTGCACAGGTGAGCCAGTGGGGCTCCCCATCATGTGAGCAACTATCCATTCTCTTTTCAGCTTTCTACCTGGCTGCATAGGAGCTGGCACTGGTGAGTTTTGAGCAGGCAGCGTTGGTTTTTAATGGATATGAGGGACCCCCACTGAATCGCCTATCTCCACTCTTTTTTTAGGAACAACATTGTTAGTCTTAGCTCTCTTTTCCAGGGGAGGGTAATTGTAGAAATCCTCTTTCTTCAAAAGAAGAAAAAATTTAGCATGGAAAAAAAACAATTCCCTTTTTTACAGAAGAAAAAATTAGTCTGCACAAAGAATCCCCTCTAACCACACGGAATCACGAAACAGAGTCTCCCTCAAACTCCTTAAAGCTCTTTTACAAGATACAAGAATTACACATTTGACACAACAATTTAGTTTTTAACGGTTGCCAAGTAAAGATAAATCGGGTTAGACTTTATTTAATGACGTCTTCCCAATGATAAATTTTTATAAAAGCCTCTGAATCATCTATGGAGTTCTTTTACTCTCATCAAATACAATTGAAAAATATCTCTCTAATTTAGTCAAAAAACAAACTATTCTGTCAATGAGCCTTGAATCGCACATATCCGTCTTTTTTCTTTTTTTTATTAATCCACATAAGACACATACCACGAAGAGATCACATCAGACCGATAACAGTTAGAGTAATTAGATCCTGGTTGCAGCGGAATGTTGTTTTGAAATCATTCCCTCTTTGGTAACATGTTAAACACAAATGGCTGTATTTAGAGCGGAAGAAGATAGTACATTTTAAATGCAGGATTAGGAAAGGATTCTTTTGAACGTAAAAGAACTAAAACTACAGAATTATGCTCCTAACAGACCAATGGAAAAGGGAGTTTTTTTTTACATAATAGAAAAAAGCGTGCTTTGCCGTTTCTATCGAATATACGCATCATATTTTAAGCTTTGTGTTGTTGGAGGGGGGGCTAAGTCCCTCTGAAATTTGACTTTACTAGTAAAACGTTTTTCTTTAATTTTATTTGGGGAAATAAAAGAATGAAAAGTGTACTCACATTGAAAATTGACGAATCCATTGTTTTCAAAAGTTAATAATACGAGGGCAATTCAGAAACTAACCTCCGATTGGTCACAGTGCGTGTAGTGGGGGGAGTAGCGCGCCATCTGTGCATTCATGCACTCAGCAGGTCAGTCGGCATCAAGCCGTAGTCGAGTGAATATCGTACCTGCGCTAGTTTAGTTATTGTGGTAGTTTGAAATGTGTGCTGCAATAGAAAACCCCGCCAAATGTGAAGTGCGTGCTGTTATAAGGTTTTTACAGCCTAAGGATACTCTGCAGCAGCTATTCATCGTGAGCTTTGTGCCGTGTACGGACCAAAAGTTATGAGTGAAGGAGTTGTCCGTGAATGGGTACGTTTATTTAAAAGTGGACGAGAAAACGTTCATCATGAAGAGAGGAGTGGTAGACCATCCTTGGTCACTGACGAACTCGTTCAGACAGTTGATGCAAAAGTTCGTGAAAATCGACGATTCACAATGGCGGAGTTGTCTACTGATTTTCCACAGATTTCTAAGACTCTTTTGTACGAGATAGTGACAGCGAGATTGGGTTACCGTAAGTTCTGTGCACGATGGGTGCCCAAAATTCTTACCGACCACCACAAAACTCAAAGAATGGCCTCTGCATTAGACTTTCTGTCACGTTATGAGGACAAAGGAGAACCATTGTTAAACAGAATCATGACCGGTGACGAAACCTGGATTAAGTACTTGAACCCTGAGACAAAAGAACAGTCAAAGATGTGGGCATATTCAGATTCGCCTACCAAACCAAAAAAAGCCCGGCAAGATTTTTCTGCCAGAAAACTGATGGCAACGGTGTTTTGGGATGCCAAAGGGGTGTTGATGGTTGAATTCATGGAACGTGGGACGACCATTAATCAAGACGTGTACTGTGAAACAATAAAAACATTACGACGGGCTATACAGAACAAACGCCGTGGTATGCTGACTTCTGGTATCGTTTTTTTTTTCACAATAACGCCCGTCCTCACTTTGCTCGCAGAACATCAGCCCTTCTTGAGTCCTTTAAGTGGGACGTTTTCAACCATCCACCTTACAGCCCAGATCTGGCGCCAAGCGATTATCACCTCTTCATGCATATGAAGAAATGGCTCGGGTCCGAGCGGTTTGATGACGACGAAGAGCTCAAAGATGCGGTCACAGGCTGGCTCAAGGCACAAGCGGGTGATTTTTATGCAGAAGCGATTTCAAAGCTTGTGAAGAGATACGATAAGTGCCTCAATCGTTATGGAGGCTATGTCGAAAAATAGTGCAAAGATGTAGTTGTAAGATGTATATATTAAAATATTTTTACTTAACTTGGTGTATTTTTTTCAATCAACCGGAGGTTATTTTCTGAATTGCCCTCGTATATGGTGTACTATAAACAATGTACTAATATGAACTACAATGAAAATTACTCCTTATATCCGAATCCAACTTATAATCAAGTTAGTGTGGCCGCCACTCTCTCTTACAGTCTGACCCCCAAAAAATACGTGTTACCTTATAAAAAACCCATCCGCTAAGCCAATATATCGTTCCTAGTAATAGATGAATGACCCTGGTAAGCCAATATACCGGTTAAACTGCACACATATCCATGCCTCAGGCTTGTGAAAGTGCATGTGTATTCAGTGGTACTAGATGCCTTACTACTTGCTTGGCCACGTGTTCACGTGGGTATTTTTACGATCAAAAACATTAATATACATAACATTCATTGAAGCTGTAATTATTTCCAATTTTGTTCAAAGTTTCCATTGCTGAGAAAAGATAAAAAAGGGTGCAAAATATGAATAAGCTAAGTTTGGAAGTACAGCATAATATTTCGTGTTTAATAATTTCTTAGACCACACTGCTTTTCCATTTAAAAAAAAAATTTTAAACAAGAAAAACGGGTTTTATTTTTCTATAAAGCAGTGAAATACAAAACAATTAATTATACAGAAATACTCCGAATATTTCGGCCCCACGTCGTGGAGCATTTCTCAACGAAAAGAAGAAAAAATGAAACAAAAAATGTTCTTTTAAAAAAAAACTTAACTTACATCAAAATAAAACATACTAAACACATAAAGAGAGAGAAAAAAAAAAAAGAAAAAATATAAATAAATAAGAAACAAAACTCACATATTAAATAAACACTTCCATGCACTGAATGTCTATAATGATTCAACTCGCCTCCGCACAGTATATAACTTGAAATCTATCAAAAATAAATATTATATTTATACTTAGATCAACACAATAACCGTTCAACTAACTCCCCGGCTCATAGCTCCTAAGTAAATTTCACAAGTTAATGAATATGATTATGAATTATAAATTGAATTTAGTAGGGTTGTTTCAAGCCTAGCTGCAGTTCGTGTACTTTTCCCATCATCTAACCCATTCTGACCTTTGTTTGTAAGGTCATCTTTCGTTTCAGAACTATTATCAAAATCAGTACTGGTTGAATATCTTGCCTGCATTTTATTTAAAGTATTATAAATTGAATTGATCCTATTTTCACCTTCATCTTTATTGATACTAGTACCCCCATATATTATCTTTTTTATTTCTATAATTTCACTGAAGCTTTGTAAAATTCCTACAGACGTATATACTATTTTTTTTTTATAAAATAAAATAATGTGATGAGGAAAATTATAAAGATGTTCTGCAACAGCTGACTCAAACGTTTCTGGTGTTTTGTTTTGTTTTAGAGCGCAATCTATTGCATTCTTGTGTTGTTGTAGCCTATTTTCTAAAGTTTGTTGCATTCTTCCCACATAAAATTTACCACAAGAACATGGAATTTTGCATACTCCCTTTTGCAAATTTCTCGGTACCTTGTCTTTCCCTTTATTTAACAACGAGCTTATATTATGTCCTGATTTAAATGCTGTATTTGTATTATGTTTTTTAAATTCTCTTCTTAATTTTTGTGATAAAATTGGGATGAAAGGCAATGTTATGTAATTTGTTTCTTGATTTGACCCATCTTCTTCTAATATTTTTGGTTCCGTCAACTATTTTTTCCTTTTTCCAATTATTTGAGAAATCATATTTTTCGGATAGCCATTACCTATTAGAATATCCTTAATAAAAATTATTTCATTTCTCATGTATCCTGGTGATGCTAATTTTAATACCCTATCAACTAAAGAAATAACCACAAACCTTTTTACTTGGATCAGATGATTTGATGCGAAAGACAAAAAACGGTTGTTATTAGTCGGTTTACGGTAAATTGAAAATGCTAGTTCGTTATTATTTCTATGGATCAAAATATCAAGAAACGGTAACTTATTCTCTGTTTCCTTTTCAATTGTAAAAATTAATTCTCCTCCCAAATTATTTAAATGTTCCAAAAAACCTTCAATTTCTGATTCCCCGTAATTCCAAATAACTAAAATATCATCCATATATCTGCCCCAAAATTTAGGTTTTAAAAAATATGTTTCTATAGCTAAATTTTCTACATACTCTACATAAATATTTGCTAACAACGGACTTAAAGGCCCTCCCATTACTAAACCCCTAATTTGATGGTAAAAATTATCTCTAAACGTGAAATAGTTAGTATATCTGCTAGTTATTCTGACTAAATTTAATATAATTTCCAGTTCAGTTCCCGAAGATAATTCTTCTATCTCATTTTTTCGTTCCTCAAGTTTTTTGGATAAAATACTAAACGATTTATCAAAAGGGATATACGTATACATGGATTTTATATCAAAACTGAACAATCTAGATTCTTCTGATATTTATACACTTATAAGTTTATCTTTTAAAAATTCCGAGTTTTTTATATACGAATTTTGGAGATATAATAATGGTTTAAGTGTCATTGCTGCCCATTTCTCGATTTTTTCCGTTGGTGAATTTGTTGTTGAAACAATAGGTCTTAAGGGGATACCTGTTTTATGTATTTTTGGCAAACCATATATTCTAGGGCTAACTGATCCCCTTGGAAAGAACTTGTGATACATCTGGGGTGTGATACTTCCATTTGTTTTAAGGTCTTCTAAATCTTTTCTTAATCTTTTAGCATACAATTCAGTTGGGTCTAAGTTAAGTTTTTTATATGTTGAAGTGTCCCTTAGAATTGCTTCTATTCTAATATTATAATTATTTTTTCTAGGATTACTACTGTATTGCTCTTGTCAGCTTTTGTTATTATTAGGGAATCATCTTTCTTTAAGTCTTTTAAAACTTTAATATCTTTGTTCTTAACTTTTTCTTGATAACTACCAAAATCTGTTAAAATATTCACTACCCTTAGTCTTAACTCATCTACATTATTTATATCTTTTTTTTTTGGAAACTTATGAATCCCTGTTTCAATCTTTGAAATAATTTCCTCTATCGGTACATTTTTAGGATTTAGTCCAAATTTTATACCTCTTTCAAGGATTTCCTTTTGTTCTTTGGTTAACTCCTTTTTGCTTAAATTAATCACCCCAGGGCCTGGGAAATAATTAGGCTTATACATTGATAGTTTTTGTTTTTCTTTTTCCCTTTTTAACTGCAAAAAATTTTTAACTGCAAAAATTTTTTTTTGCAATTTATAATTCATAAATTGGTTGATGAACTTGTGAAATTTAATTAGGGGTTATGGGCCGGGGGGTTAGTTGACCTTTATTGTTTTGGTTTAAGTATAAATATATTTTTCATTTTTTGATAGATTTCCATTTATATACTGTGAGGAGGCGAGTTGAATGATTATAGACATTCAGTGCGTGGAAGTGTTTATTTAATATGTGAGTTTTGTTTCTTATTTATTTATATTTTTTCTTTTGTTTTTTTCTTTCTCTTTATGTGTTTAGTATGTTTTATTTCGATGTAAGTTAAGTTTTTTAAAAAGAAAATTTTTTGTTTCATTTATTTTTTTTTCCGTTGAGAAAGGCTCCCGGACGTGGGGCCGAAATATTTGGAGTATTTGTGTATAATTAATTGTTTTGTATTTCACTGCTTTATAGAAAATTAAAACCCGTTTTTCTTGTTTAAAATTTTTTTTTATTAAATTTCGTGTTTATTACAAAGTACTTTATGAAGTTGCATACTATATAGCTTATAGTTCTAGGCGTTTACCCCCCTCCCCAAGAAAATACCCCCCGCGGAAAATATCCCCCGGAAAATACCACCCGCGGAAAATACCCCCCCCCCCCCCGCAAAAGCACCTCAACGTGGAAAATACCACCCCCGGAAAATACCCCCCCCCCTCCGAGGAAAATAAGGCTTTCCAAATTTGAGAATTTTGTTTGAGTTTTATTTTTTCTATTTCCGTAGGGGGAACTAATTTTGGTACCAAAATTCGAGAGCACACCAGTTTTTTCGTTATTTTTTTCGTTACTTTAGAAATAAATTTGGGCTATAGGTTTGCATATTAGGGGGGGTGGGGGTATAAGTATAGCGGGTCTGAATGCAAAATGTGTTTGGTACAATTATTCTGTATTAGATAGATAGATAGAAGAGTGTATTTTAAATCCAAACTCTATGGCCATGAACATAGTATAAAAACGTAAATGAAAGACACAAATAACATAAACTTTGATCAGCGATCAATAAAAAACACTTAAATGAACCAATACATTAACCTGATAATAGGACTTAATGCTTGGAAAATCGGTCATTGAAAAGATAAACACTTAACACTTGGAAAAAACGCTTAAATGAAAAATTTGCTGAATTTTTTAAATGAAAACATTCATAGCTGAATTTTTTACGAACTAAAAAAAAGGCTAAACGAATATATCCTTTAAGCAATCTAAGTAATTTATTATTGAGCTATTTATTTGGAGTTATTTTCCCCTTTATTTTAGTTGTCCCATTTTGAGATAATCGAAGAACTTGCACTGAAAAAAAAACACTTTAAACCGTTGTTTTCGATAACAGGAAGTGTCTTTACTGTTCACAAAAAAAAAAAAAAAAAAAAAAAAAAAAAAAAAAAAAATCATGGCGGTAGAAAGAGGAACACAATCACATCCGGGTACATACTTTAGAAGAGTGCAAATTTTACCGAATAAAACCGTTCGACTTTCGGGGTAATTATTTTGATGGCTTTAATGGCACAGCATTTGCTCTGGAACGTTGAAATAATATTCCAACTGACATTCTGGGGGTTGATCACATTGGTCCATTTAAAAATAGATTGAAGAAGTATTTTTTGGATGAAGAAATATAGTTTAGTAATAGATTTTTTATGAAAAAGTGTAGTTGAAGTATATCCATTTTTGTTTTTTAATGAATGAATAATTGGTTGAGAGTCCAAGGATTTCAGCTGTCTTATCAGGCGCTCTGGTTTGAAAACTTGAAAGGTTTGAAATTGTGTCTGTAGGAATGAATCGATTCGTGCAACACCTGGGGCTAAGCTCCAAAACCACAGACACAATTTTAATAAATTAGTTGTAAATAATTTTATTTGTAAATAAATTAGTCAGTTAGTCAGTACTGAGTTACTGTATTTCTTGGATAGCCAACTCTAGCAACAGTTTTCAGACAAACTTATATTCACGTAGACTTATGCACAACCTCTAGCTTAAGAACTTCAATTATATAACAAGCTTAAGATTTAAAGATTAAGAATTTATTTGCAAAAAAGATTTTTCAGTTCTTTATTTATAAATAAAAGATTAAAGAACTCTGAATCATAATAATACTACTTCAAATTGGCTCATATAAATTTGTTACTAAGGCAAGATTCATTAAAATTAAATTTGTAGTAACTGATTAAGGTCAAAAGTGTTAATAGCTGAATTGAGTGCCCAAAAGTAGAGATGCCTCAGAAGGTCGTGACGGGACTCCTTATATGGGCATAGAGTCATTAGTGAGAATGATTGCGTAATCGGTCAATGACCTCTTTCTCCAGGTGTGTTTTTGGCACGCTCTCAACGAATGTCAATGTTGTTGTTGTTTTGAACAGAGTCATTAGAGAGAATGATTGCGTAATGGGGTCAATGACCTCTTTCTTCATGGTCTCTTTCTCCAGGTGTGTTTTTGGCACGCTCTCAGCGAATGTCAATGTTGTTGTTGTTTCCGAGCCAACTTTCTTTTCTGGACAGTCTAGATTTGGCAGTCAGAGTGAAAGGATTGAAAAATGAATAAATTTGAGAAAGAGAGAATCATGTAGTTCTTATGGAAAAACATTTGATTTTGGATGATGATTTTCTAGCCATTTGGAATAATCCCCATTGGACTATTGTATGAAACTTTTAAAATGTGATTCAAATGCTTATACTCAATTTATTGATATCTTGATCACGACACGTCAGAATGATATCACAGATATACATTCATTGCCAATGTAGATGGCTCCCCCATCATTCGGAAAAGGCAACCTCAAAGAGTTACTACTCTCCCCTTGCCTACACTTTAAATTTATGGCACTAAAAGGATCAGTTTCGTTTTAACTGTGGGAGAGTTAACATCGGAAACCAAAATGTTCTATATATGCCCATTGTGCATGTACACTCTTGGCAGTTGGACTCAATATGAGAATTGTACAATTATTGATGACTATAATGAAAAGTGTAAATTATTCAATCCTTGCAAATTGCATAGAGGCTATGCAGTACAAATTAAAGGATGTAATTCATGTCTTGAGGAGGTGTGTGACTCACACCCTATCGGGCACCTATGCTCCAATTGACAAAATGATAAATGTGATCAGTGGGAGAATACTTACCCTGCCATGATTGGAAAGAATCCTAAACGTGATTTTAATTTATTTCTACGAGATTGGTATCGTCGTGGATTTAAATTATTCTGGGAAGAGGAATCTGGTCTACGATTAAACTGTTGGGGTAACAAGACAATCTGGTTTCTACGTCATCGCTGTGACGACACTGCCTACTATGACTATAAACCATGCGATTTTTATTTGGCAGTTACCGAATGTGATTTACCACTTGAAAACACAATATGTAATATTGCTTCAAATATACAGATTGAAACTCGCGAATTTCATAATATGACTGCAAATAGTATCATTTACTATACAAAGAGATAAGACAAGGGCGAAGTTACATTGTACTGCAGAAAATGTGATCCCGTCAATGCCATCAATCAAGATCAATATACAGTGAATCCTAATGATTTACCAACATTAGTGGTTCACGACAGTTACCTATACACAGATGAAGAAATCTAAAAGTGAAGATTTAAAAACATTGTTGTATATATACATTTTATTAATAAACAAATTCACAAACATTTTTTAAGCACTTTACTCTTAGGGCACTGAAATCAATATTAAATACACTTGTAAGTATATTTTCCACTAGAAAGTCGTTCAGACGTGGATTGTCACCATAAATACGGAGAAACTGCTTGTAGGTGTAGCCACGACATTGGAACACAAAATATAGTAGCGCATGGAAGCCACAGCTTTTAGTCGTTAGATCCTGCACCCTCTTTCGATTTTGAATAATAGTTTTCCCACTGCTCTCAATATAGTTGCTGATGTGTGGCGTGTAGAATGTATAGGGTAGACCAAGAGGGTCAAAAAATTCGATATTCTTCACTGTTTGAAAGATGCACAACCAATGTCCCGTCAGCACAGTCGATGGACTGCTATTAACAATAATCAAGGTATTGTTCGCACTTTGAATTTTTCCAAGATAGTCTGAGGGTAGACAATATGATTTTTATTGGGACATGTATGGGTCCAGATTAAATACATTGATTATTTGACTTGTGTTCATGGCGCCAAGTCTAGTAGAACACTGCCTTCGGGAGTGATTTCCCCATAGGTTTCATATTGATTTAGTGAGATTAGGGCAACACTCTCAGCCAATGAGCCGGCAAATGTACACTCTAAGCGTAAACTCCCCGTACGTACCATACTCATATCCTGTGTACCTGAAAAATCCAGTAAAAGGATACCATGTGTTTTAGAAAACATATCTTCGGTTATACCATTTTCAAATAGTTGCGAATCATGATCTAGGGTTTGCATGGTCAACCCGTACAATGTTCTATAGGATTTATCAATAGATAGATTGTAGAGTGGGATGCCATTTACTTTGCACACAAGAGATGAAAGTTTGAACATATCGGATTTATGTGGACATTCGATCTATGATCATTTTGCACTGGCGCTTTTTACAAATGCCAAATCCAATTTCGAGGGGATTTCACCATTGTTAAAGGATGAGTCGGTGAAGGTGCATGACCCCATGGCTATATGACGTTGAGTGGTGATTGTATGATGAACAAGCAGTTTAATATTGTTGACTTTGGCTCTCAGTTTTTCCACAGCCAAAGCAACAGAACTCATAACCTGCTGTTTACGTACATGAAATACTGCCGAGGTGAGGGAGAGACTTACATCAGGATTGGCGGCAAGTTCTTTTCTCAATATGAAATTAGATGGTGCAAGCGTCAATTTTATATCCACTTTAACATTGGGCGGCAGCCATTGGGGTATATTAAATATTTCATGATATATTTTTCCAACTAGATGTAATTCACTAGTTGTAGCATTTTTAAGCGCATCTGTACTATCAGTATTAGTAATATATTCATATCCATTGGAGGCGCCTCTCAATTCCTTGTATGACTTGGGTGTCATCAGCATGAATTGGATATAGCTTGCATAGTTTGAGAGATTGTTGCTTGTGCTCACCAGCGTGCCATTGATGTAGACACTAATTTGACGAAATAAATTATGTAGTATACAATTTTCAAAGGATATCCCATCAGCTCGAACTGACATTGTATTATCTGATTTCCGCACTTTCATTTGTAAATCTATAAATGTGGACGATAAATCTATAAAGTAGTCTTCATTGGAATAAATTTGAAAGTGTATATTATCGGAGAGGGGCTGTAGCGGATAGAATTGTTCCTAGTATCCATGCTTGACACTCACATCAACATTTTCAGCATTGAATAGATTCAATGAGGCGGTGATTGAAGGTTGAGAATCCTTATGTGGCAGGTAGGACATCTTAAGAGAGGAAATCAAGTTTCGATCTAACAATTTTCTTCATGGGCCTTCTGGTTACACTACGTGTTGGCTTTATTTTCTTTGACAAAAGGGATGTCTTACGTTTCCGTCCTGAGTAGAGACTGATGAGTGATGCGTTGTTTCTTGACCTTTTTAAACCTTTACCATTCTGTTTTAGTTTCTCGCCAAGGGTTCGCGCACTGGACCTAAGATTTTCCGTAGCACTTTTTTTTAAAT
Source organism: Artemia sp. Qi Xiang Cuo (assembly GCF_049724085.1). NCBI lineage: Eukaryota > Metazoa > Arthropoda > Branchiopoda > Anostraca > Artemiidae > Artemia > Artemia sp. Qi Xiang Cuo. The sequence continues at coordinate 53,860,836 of NC_142810.1, forward strand.
CCTTGCCAGAACCCCAATCATATAGTGTAGAGGCTGCAAAATCTGTCGCAGCCGGTACAAGATATTTTCTAGCCAGTGGTAGTGAAGAGTGAAACAGCTTAGCAAACCAGCTACCAAGACCATAGCCAAACATTGACGAACGACCCTTGTAATAGTCCATTCCAGTGCCCTGTTGTCTTGGGCCAAGAGTATTAACATAGCAGTCAATATCAGGACAAGTGAATACCACTTTTCTATTAGACATCTTGCTATTGAACGATGGGTCGAAAATGACATGTAATCACAGCCAAACCCTTTGAAATTACTATTGGATCACCCAACTCAGTTCTTAGTGTTAACTGACAGAGTTCCAAATAGGAAGTGTTTACGGGAATATACTGAAGATGCTTTATATTTTAGTGATGAATATGCTCTTGATTGGTTTTTCATTCAAGAATTCGTAGGAGTGGAACATTCGAATTACTGACTCTCGACGTTTCCACAAAGGAAGCATAGAGAAATGTACAAGTATCCGTGGAGAAGGCAGGCGGGTAGTCAGCGAAAATGAAATTAGTGTTTCCGGCACTTTTGCCATTGATTATATTGAGCTCAAAGCCAAGAATATCCTTTAGGTTATCATTGAGAATAACCTTTTCGTTGGCAATAGGTGAGCTAATGTAGATCTTGCACTCCTCCTTTGAATAGTTGAAATGAAAAGCTCCTTTTTACGAGCGGAAATTCTTTTACTGATAGGAACATAAGTCATTCATACAGGTGAGGTCCTCGTAGGGTAATCCAATATGTGGATAATGCAACCAATTGATTTTTTGAATTTTTTCTTGATCACCTGGTGGTGGTGGCCAATCATAGGGCCTGATTTTTATTTCATATTCACGATCCTTTCTCAGGATGTCATAAGTATTTTTGAGAATACAGTCGACAAGAGCCACTTCATACTTTCCGTCAAATTTGATGGTGGGGGAGAGTTTTGTCCAAAAATCACTTGTTTTATTCAGATCATTGTAGAGAGGATCGGAAACGTTGGACATGAAAGTTACATAGAAATCATTGGGCATTGTCAATATCTTCAGCACTGACCCAAGAATCAAAATCCGAGTTGTATCCTAGCCAGCGAACAAGCAACTGTTTCTTGCCCATACGAGTACGACTCTTTAATACCTTTTCAATTTGATAAATTTCACTAGTGTTTCTAACTTTTTGCAGTTCATATTCATAAAAACCACCGAGAATTTCATCATCTTTGGTATCTCGTAGTCGATAAGTTATGGGTATAGTGTCTAGGATTTTGGAGACTTTAAAAAGTTCGGTGCTCCATAAATAATTCCCCTTTTCAAAAATATTGGTGGTTCTATTAATTCAAACAGTATCACCAACATTGAATTTCTTCTTCTTTTTCTTCTCATTGTCATTGGAGTATTGCTTTAGAAAAGCATCAAATGTATTCTCACTGTAGTGAACATCCCGAGGGCTAGAGTTGGACAGAGATCGATGTGGTCGGTGGTTGTATATCTGCATGATTCTATCTAAATCGTGAATAAAAGCGGATGTATTTTTCAGTGTACAATATCTTGAAATTAATAGACGAATCGTTCTTATTAATCGTTCAGCCAATGCAGCCTTTATTTAACTGTGACTGTGATGGAGTGTCGTATTATATTTCAAAAAAACCTTTTGCATATGAGGGTTAACAAATTCACAACCGTGATCTGATTAAATTTTTCTCTACGAATACCTCTCGTGAATATTTTCAATGGCCCGAGTGACTTCAACAGCTCTCTTTGATTTCAGCGGTATGGCATAGGCATAGCAACTAAAAATACTGATTGCCACTCGAATATATTTGTAGGGTGTATTTTAACGCTGTTGAACTGTGTCTAGAGTTAAAAGATCCATTTGCATTATATGCAGAGGGAAAAAGGCTTTAGTTTGACGATATTGTTTACTGCGAAGTCTATGATTCCGATGTAGTGTGTAACTTGATTCATTTTCTAGACACTCTTTTGCATTTTTCAATGTGGTGCCGGAGACTCTAGAAAGCGTTTTGGGGGATCTTAAACTTCCCGCTTCACCAATATTTTCATAGATACCTTTCAAAACTTCATCCATTTTGAACTTAAACACGTAGTGTAATGTCCACTCCCCTTTTGCACACTGGTGGGCGATTCAATTCGTCTTCGCTTTTGACTAGCAGCCAAAGGTGTTGTAAAATCAGTGGTGCTAGTATCTTCTTCTTCTTCTTCTTTTTTAAATGGCGTTGTTGGATGTTCATTTAATTTCTTTAGAATTTGCTTATTGCCAATAAGACTTTTGGGGAAGTTTGATACACTTAGAAAGGTGTATAGATTATCATCAAAGGATAAGAGTCCTTTACGATTCGTCACCATATCACAAATTAAATCAACTAGATTATAGCGTTTTCCTCGAATTATAATTTGTTTCCCTATGCTATCAACTTGAACTTGATCACCAGTTTAAATCATGAGATATGATAATATTCTTTTACTCTGTTCCCGATACGACAGTGGCAATAGGTTTCCAATTTTCAATACAATCGAATTCAATTCCTTCTCCTTTGATTGTGCAGAATCTTGAGATGTTTCATGTTTAGAGGGATCGGCGACGGGTCTCTCACGATAAGGTCTATGTTTGTCCATACGTCGCAATGCATCTTGAAGTAAAACCAGTTTTTTATCATCGGCAATATTCTCATCATTAATGAATTTGTTTAGATTGTCTTCAAAATGTTCGATGGGTGAGAGGACAAGTTCAAATGGTGTCAATTTATAGGGTTTTGCCATTTAGAGAAAACTGTTTACAAGTCCTGCGATTATCGGTAGTAAAAGTGTGAAAAAGCTACCGCCTGCTTGAAGGAGTCGTGTTCATTTAAATTTGTTTCCCTTGTTTTTACAAGCCAAGGCACGTACAGTGGAACGATGGTGCTTTGTCCGTTGTATAACACCTTCTGGCAGTTGAACATTGCCCTCAGTTAAATTTCAACAAAGTTCAGATATTAGATTAATGAAATCATTGTCGACACCATGTTTGAGTTTAGCCTTCCTAATCATGGGTTTTGAAGTGCTTAAAACGGAAAATAAATGCCGTTGTTCGTGTAGTTTCTTCAGTGTCATGACAGCGACTAATAGCCTTTTCTACTATTCACCGGAAGATGTACTGTAATTTCATTGTCGAAAATGTCGGTGACTACACGAAGATCCTCGGGCGTGCTGTTATTAATAACAAATTAATTTTACCGTTAGGGCTTGATAGTCGCTTTTGTTTCGGACGAAAAAATAATTTTTGTTGTGCGGGGTTTCTTCTTTTTTTTTATTTTTATGAGTTTGATATAATCCCCCACGACTCGATAGATAATATAGATAGTGCAATTCAAAGCAAGGGTTCGCATACATTTGCTCTGATGAAACAGATTGTGTAGAACTAGGGTTATGGAAATGTGTTCATGATGAGATCGGACAGTGAACATTTGTAGCAATTCCTGTGAGAACTGTTCAATGGATTCAGTCAAATCGTCAATAATCAGCCACGAGTTCGGTTCAATACTATTGAAAACATCAAGTCCTCTTATGAATTGTATTGGTATGGTTGTGGCAATAGCCTTTATTTTATCATATGACTCTTGCCAAATACTATAGCAATAGTAGATTTTTTCGGTTTTTCCAAAAACATTTTATCGCAATTTTGAATTAATCTAGCTAAAAGTGTTGTTTTCCCCGACATTGAGGGTCCACACAGAAATGATCTGAATGGCGTTTTAAATTGATACATGCTGTTGACAACAGTCGGACTCTGACTAACTGTAAATCATACATGCCCAATGAATAAGTAGTAATCTCCCCGTCTATCCAAGAACAACAAAAACAATATTTCATGGCAACATTTATTACGATAAACACTTCTTCAACATGAACAATGATAACACTTTTTGTACAACACTTATTGTCTTTAAACACTTTTCTGTACAACACTTTTGTCCAACACTTTTCTGTACAAAAAAATACATTTGGAACTAGCACAGTTGAACAGTAGAGTGAATGGTGGCCCCCCCCCCCCCGGGAGCCTACCTTGGGAAGGGTCCCCCACCCCCCCGGGAGCCGCGATGGAAAAACAATACTTGTCGTCACTGCGACAGGGTCGTGGTGGTGGTTAGTGCTTGGGTTAGATGAGGTTGAGTGGTGGTTAGTCAGATTAGTTTATCCAGACCAAGATGATTACGATAGTCTACGCATTCAACTCGATCTGCAATACGGTAGTGACCATAGGGTAGGACAGTCACACCGTTCTCGAGCACATAGACCTTGTCAGATATACACGACATTGCATTTTTTTTCCACTCTCACAGTATAATTTCTATACTGTAGAGAGCGAATTGCAAGCACTTGTGCTCTTGGCACTAGGCTACTTTCTACACAGTCCTTGTATACGCTCATGTTAAAATTGCTCTTTACAAAGTGTGAAGGCACCCCTTTACATGTCTTCTTTTCATCCCCACTATGTGTTTCCACGCAATAAACTTTGGGACCCGGGAACACCCCCCTAGATATCAAATCACTCCCCGTTTCAGATTTTAATTTTAATAGTTGGTTGGGGGCTTGACGTTTCACCAGCTCGGGATAGAGGGATGGATCCCAGTTGGTGAAATCCATCCGCGAGCTGATGTGCACCCCATTTTGCAAATCACCCAATAAATCTTCAGTTTTTACTTTTAGCAGTAGAGAATCTGTGTCCCCATAATAAACTTGAACCTCCCCCTCCCGTGGCCATTGCACCTTGCACACAATGTAAAAGAACGATAACATGAGCTTTTTTGAAATTTCTAGTACTGAACTACCGCCTGCAATATTCTTGTTCAGTGCCACGTTTCGCTTTTTCCTGTGTAGAAGAACCATGCCGGCCTCTATGCTCGTGAATGATGTAAAATTGGGGTCGGCAATAATTTGTGAAAACTCGGGAGGGTTAATCACATCGTCACAGCTAGATCTATTGCTAACACTTTTGTACATTTTGCCAAACAATGAATTTAGAATAAGCTTGTAAATCTCCTTCTCTACCTTTGAATTCGTACTAGAGCGTTTATCGAAAAAGGAGTCGATAAACGTTTTCAAATAAGGTCTCTGATTGAACTGCAGGACCCTATCTATTTTGGTGATTTTGAAGCCATTGTTCACCATCCAGTGCAAAAGTAAATGGTGAAAATCGATATTCTCTTTATGGTCCAAATCAGTAATCAGATTTTGTTTAGGGGGGGTCCAATGCATCCCCATATCCTCAACCAAAGACCGATTGTAGGGGCTCAACGAGTCCCTGGTCGCTGGTCGATTGATACAGGGAAAAACAAAATCTTTGACTGCGTCGTGAAGCGCCAGCGGAATGTGACCGTCAATTTCAAAGAACCATCCTTGTGGCCCGTTGTCCTCGAGGGTGTTAATGTCGGGGAACTCACAAGGATTCTCAAGCCATTGATAGTTCCCACACGGCAAAGAGTAGTGAGACATTGCCGAGGGGTATAACGAGTTCATGTCCAAGAACACTGCATTTGACTTTACACCAGTGCTTTGTCCGCTCGGATCGGTTGATAAGACCCGGTCCCCGTGAAAAACATACCCTCCCCGCATTGAACGCTCTACAAAAAGGTGTTGGTCTATATCGGTGATTAGGCCTATTTCCTCCCTGCTAATTTTTAAAATTAAATCCATTACTAAATGTGGTGTAGAAAAATAATATCCTATATCTAGTCCAAACTCTTAATAGATCTGGTCTGTATTCTTACAGACTATATCCAACAGAGTTAGAACATCACTAGCAAAGGACAGTCTACAATAATCCCACCCATTCTGACACTTGCCCTGAGCCAACACATTCTTGGCAAACTCATGCTCCTCAGCTGTGCATTCACTGGTGGTGAGTGAATTATGAAAAGCTTCAATTGGAGGTAGTTTCTCCTCGCTTAAGCGAGCGCCAGAACAGTAATAATCATATACATAGACACCTTTGCTGGTCAACAGGTCATACATTTCACTGTCTGGAAAGTGCTGTTTAAGCAAGGGAAAGCTATCAAAATTGTCACTTTTCTGCACTTGAATCAGTTGAGTTAAGGATTTGGGGAAAAAACTAAAAGAATCTAAAAACCTAATTTTATTCCAGCACGTACGCTCATTATCAACTACCTGCCATTTCAGTTCTAGAAGCAATAGCTTATCGGCCTATTTGGGTATAATGTTGTAGGTAAATGAATTATTTACCCATGGACTATCTACTCCCCCTCCCTCCCTATGCATACGTGCCAGTGCCGGTAAAATAAATTTTAAGTCATAGTTAGAATTATGAATAAAAACAGGAATAAAAAACTGTTGGCTAACGTTTAAATTACACGATTGATGCGCTACCCCTCTAAAATTACTACCCCCAGATGATATTTCTTGCCACAAGTGGTCATGGTCTCTGACTTTCCCCCTCCCCCCTCTTTTTCCTTTAGTCCCCTTATCCCCCTCTACAAACTCCCCTTTACAAACCCAACATATTTTTTTATTTTTAATCGCGAGACGATCCTCTGCAGACAACACCATAGGATAATGCGTATTTCTCAAACGAGAAATAGCGCCATTAGCCATGCCAATTAGTTTAATCAATGCCTGGACCATGCACTCATCGCCCTCATCCCATGTCTCAACTATTTCTAGCAACCGCATGGTGTGAGATCTGTCTCTCTGCGCATGGGCATAGGACACTGCAATGGCCTGGTGTTCTTTGATTCGGTTGGGATATTGTGGGTCGTTCACATCCACTAGCTTAGCCTCGCAGTCCAACGATATTTTTTTTCATTTGAGGAGGGTGTTTTGGAAAATTTTAAAGCTTAAAATTGACCTATTCCCTGAAACCATCTCCACTGTCTGGTACCCGTGCTGTCTACAATGCTTCATGTGATTTCGGAGCTTTAGTTCAGTCCAAAATCGAGACAGGCAGGTTGGACAGTAGAAACGGGTCCCCCTATCCTTACCCTCCCCCAGAACTCTACTAATGTCAGTGATTGGGTTAAAATGACCGATTGTGTTCGGTTGACTAGGTGGCGTGTATAGCAACCAAACCCAGTTTTTAACCAAATCAACTGACGGGCCCCTTACTGGGAATACCACCCCCTTCTTTTTTGAACGAGCCCCATCTTCAAATTCTGTCTCATATTGTACCACAGTAATGCCGATATTTAAATGAGCATTGGCCCTTTCAAAAATATCAATAGATCTTAGCGTTACTGGGTATTTTCCTTCTAAGCATGAAAAATCTACAATGGGGAAATGGGACCCGTCCTTCCCATGTACAGCCCAGTGATCTAAATTTGTCTTAGTAGCGTCACGTGCTAGAGGCTCGTATGCTGATATGAGGAAAGCATACTTGAAACACTTTCGATCTGTTTCAAAACAAATCTTCTGGACACTTTTACAACCTTCTAGATCTGGATTATAATTTAAAACTGCACCCGCATCCCTAAGCCCCCCTTTTAAAATAAAATCTTTCTTAAATTTATATATATTTACACTTAAATTTTCAATAAATAAAACTACTGAGCCACTCCCATTTTCATTATAGTTCTCGAGATGCGCAATAATTTGCCCTACCCACTCACTAAAAACACCCTCAAAATTTTCTAAATTTGTATAAATTACGCGCATCTCGGAATGTATAAAATGATAGTAAACCTCGCTTTTCCCCTCATTCAAATAAAAAACCTTTAAAACAATTGACCCCTTAATTGAATCCCTACCCCCCCCACACCAGATTTGGTTGCTCCCCTCGTGCACGAATTTTGTCTAGCTCTGCCTGCAATATTCATCCTGGATCAAAAAGAAAATTTACCCCCATTAGTGTATTAAATGGATCCCCAACCGTTGCAGTGAAAACAACTATATTATTCAATATTGTATTGGACAAAGGAAAATCGGGGACTGATGTATCCCCTCCCCCTACTTGTTCAACAATATCTGGTGAATGCCCCACTTCAGCTGCTTGAAGTGGAGTCGTGTGGGGATAGGAGGGTGGAGGGTTCCCAGCCAATTACCGGGTAAAATAGTCTAAAATTTGCAAGGTATTTTGGCTCAAGTCTACCTGTTCAACTGCGCTATTATCTACTTTAAAAAAATCATCTAAAAACTCATCAATATTGTCAGGTACTTCAATAGAGTTGTCCCATGTTAAATTGTTGGGGGACTCCACGTGTGCCTCCTCTTCTTCCCCTTCTTCACTAGACGGCGAGTAGGGGACCAGGACAACCTATAAATGAAAAAATAGCTTATTTCAGTGTTCAAATCATCCCTACTGCTTTTAAAATTTGGATTATTATTGCTTAATTCAACTGAAGATATTCTAAGATATGACATAGGATTTTTTTTTTTTTTTTGGGGGGGGGGGCCGCCCTATGCAGCGCTTCCCTGACCCATGGCGCTTCCCCCCGGCGCTTCCCTGACTCGTGGCGCATCCCGGTGGCGCTTCTCGGGGGCCCACATCGCTTCCCGCAATGCTTCCTGGACCCACTGGTTCCGCGGCCAATTACATAATGTCCCAAAAAAGTTGAAATATTTGCTTAGACCGCATATGTCCAAGTTTATATCTAATCCCATTCTGTAGGTTCGGCGAACTCTTCATTAGCTCACAATTATTGTAAGCCGTCGTGCGAGTGTTCCAGGATTGAACCGTTAAGTTGGTTTCCCCTTCGCTAAAATCTTTGGCACGAAGAAATATTCAGTGTAAATTAGAACGTCAGTATGCGACAGATGGAATAATCTCTCTCTCAAATTACGTGAAAAAGAGCAGTCGGTGTTTCAAAGGTATCTAAAATATATATGATAGCAACAGAGAAAATAGTAAAGATTAGAAAAAATAGTATTTTGAGTTTCAAAGGTATCTAAAACTATATGTGAAGCGATAGCAACAGAGAAAAGAGTGGTTTCTTTGCAAAAATTACATTTAGATATATCTCACAGAGATAAGTTTATATTGGGATTGAAAACAATGGAAGAAATAGATAGGTAGGAAATAATACTCACATTTGCATAATCCGTCTGGGCTTGTGTGCCCGAAGGACCAGGTAGTACATGTTGGATGGTAATCTCATGATTTTTTGCAGCTGGGCCAGCAATATCATATGGCTTTGCAGCCGGGCAGCTATTAGAGGACCAGGTAACGTGCATGCTGGATGGCGGAGCGACTGGTGACGTTAATTTCTTGTACAGGAGCTGTGACTTGTGCAGGCGGGGTAGCTTCTGAGCCCCTTGAAAAAGCTTGTGTAGGTGGGGCTTCGGCATTGAAGCTATTCACCCACTCTCTTTTTAGTGTTTGGTCAGACCGCATTGTGGCTCGATTAAGAGTGGCTTGCGTAGGTGGCTGCACTTGGGAAGGTAGTGTGGAGCTGGGGGGTTTTGGCCAGCGATCATATTGCATGGCAGGGGGCGCATTATTGGCCCTCGTCTTCTTAGCAGGAGGGGGCACGCATTCTTCGCTATTTGCGTCAGACATAGGCCCCATCAAAGCAGTGTCCGCAAATTCTTCATAATTCGCCTTAAAAAGAAAAGAAGAAAAATCAAATCAAAATAATTTGCCCCTTTTAAAGAAAGAAAGTTATTAAACATTATTTTGTTTAGTTTATCACTAAGAAAGCACAAAACCCATATTCTCTCCCCCTAAATTTAGGAAAATTAAGTCAACCCTCTCATAGAGTTAATCATGCGTTTTATTCAAGCGAAAGCGAAGCAATAATCTTTTCTATTTCCAATAAAAGCGCTAACCACCAACAAAAATAATGTATTCACACCCGGGAATATAAAAGAAAATTTATTGAAGGCTAGAAAAAATTATAAATTTACACATTAGTTTTCTTGTCAATGGGCGTACATGTCTATACACAGAATCCCCCTTACTTTTACTTATAACGAAGCTGTTAGAAGCGATGTATTGCCCCCTTTCACATAATATCCTAAATATATTGTTAAACTTAATTTGAAAATAATCTCTTTCTCTTCTCCAAATAGCGCATTGCGTCTGCGCCAAATTATTACAATTGCCTCAAAGTGTTTTAATTTTGACGGAGAAACCCTTTGACTTGACAGCGTTTGTAAACCGGAAGAGGGGACGACAAAGTAATTATAACCCTGCGGAAATGTATTGTCAAAACATAGCGGGTTAATAGCTAAGAGATATGCAGAAGTTGATAAGGCTTACAGAATGGCCAAATTTATCGAAAGGGTATTTCTTTGTGCGGTGGTTAGGTGTTGACGGTAAAAGAATATATTTACATTGACTATAAAGATTGCATGGTTTTGTTGGGGGGGGGGGTTTGAGAGTATAGGAATATATATACATTGAGTATAAAGATTGTAAGGTTTGTTGGGGGGGGGGATTTGAGGGTATATGAATATATCTACATTGACTATAAAGATTGCATGGTTTTGGGGGGGGGGATTTAGCTGGAAATATAAAGGGAAGGAATTTATCGAAAAAAGTATTTCTTTTGTGATGGGGTTGTAGGACAATGGAGGGGGGTTAGGTTTTGAGGGTAAAGGAATATATTTACATTGATTATAAAGATTGCATGGTTTGGGGGGGGTTGAGGGTATAGGAATATATTTACATTGATTATAAAGATTGTATGTGTTGTTGGGGGGGGGATTTAGCTGGAAATATATAGGGAAGGAATTTATCGAAAAAAGTATTTCTTTTGCGATGGGGTTGTAAGACAATGGGGGGGGTTAGGTTTTGAGGGTAATGGAATATATTTACATTGACTATAAAGATTGCATGGTTTGGGGGGGGGGGGGGTTGAGGGTAAAGGAATATATTTACGATGAGTATAAAGATTGTATGGTTTGTTGGGGGGGTTTAAGGGTAAAAAGAACATATTCACGTTTTAGCTGAATATACTAGAGGGTGACCAAGGAAAATTCTTTTGAAAATAAAAACGTACTTACATTGGAAATTGCAGCTGCCGTGGCCTCAAGCTCGTCAAATTTATCCATTGTTATATCAATTGTGTCACAATAGTTTCTGTTAATTGAATCGCATTGCATGCCAGTTATATACGAAATATCAAGGGCAAATTGTTATGTGAACAAAACCCTCTGATTGGCTGAGAAGGGGGATGTAACCGACTCGCTGATTGGCTGAGAAGGGGGATCTAGCTGTTTCCCGGGAACTCGTAACATTTGGCTCGGAAACAATAACAAATACTATTTCCGGATCATAACATCTGCCTCGAACAGGAAGGAAGTGTCATTAACTGTTTCCCGGGAACTCGTAACATTTGGCTCGGAAACAATAACAAATACTATTTCTGGATCATAACATCTGCCTCGAACAGGAAGGAAATGTCATTAACTTTGCTTCGAACGACAACATCATTTGGCTCGAATAACAATAACAAATACTATTTCTGGATCATAACATCCGCCTCGAACAGGAAGGAAATGTCATTAACTTTGCTTCGAACGACAACAACATTTGGCTCGAATAACAATAACAAATACTATTTCCGGATCATAACATCTGCCTCGAGCGTGCACTTACAACAACAACATTGACCCCATTAACCACGTGTTCTCTCTAATTACTCTGTTCAAAACAACAACAACATTGACCTTGACATTTGGCCTCGGAAACAATAACAACATTGACATTCGCTGAGGGCGTGCCAAAAACACACCTGGAGAAAGAGGTCATTGACCGATTACGCAATCATTCTCACTAATGACTCTATGCCCATATAAGGAGTCCCGTCACGACCTTCTGAGGCATCTCTACTCCCAAAAAACCAAGACTTAGCAATTTCTTTTTATTGAATTTCACATTATGTTGTTTCCCCCCTTGCAGATAACCCAAGAAATCACACTGAGAAAAGCCTTTTCATCCTCATTGTTCCTTCTGGTGGGTTACACGCAAAAGCTAAAACAAACATAATACAAATAACAAAAGGCAAAACAATGAAGAATTACTTTAAGCCCTCGGATTTTTTTATATATATGAATATTTCAGCTCTATGTCTAAGAACCTTTATGAGCAAAGCAGAGTAAACATAAAATTGAAGTTGCAGTAAAATTTGTAATCATAAAAACAAAAACAAAACTGTCCTCGCATCATATCTTAAATGAAGTTCAACCAGAACTAAAAAATTTTTACACGAAGTAAAATGTATGTAGTTTTTACCGGTAATTTAAAAATCATGAATATCCTTGACTCTGGTAAAGATAGGGCTGAAATTGCCAGTCAAATAGGGGGTTTATCAAATACCATGTTACTGTGGCAATTATTGTGTAAGTAGAAGCCAACAAAATCAGAGGCAACGCTATAGCGTTGCCTTTAGTAAAGGCCATACGGCTCCAATGTTTTTTTTATTTTTTTTCCCCACAGGTACTTCATATGGATGGGGTTGTCGTATAAACTTCAAAGCGGGCTCATTTGATTGGAAACCGAGAGTTCTAGTGTCCTTTTTAAGGGTCAAAAGTGATTTTTGAAAAATACCCCTTCCACGCCTACCAATTCCCCAAACACATCCAATCAAAATTTCGAGACAGCCATTTTGTTCTACGTAGTTGATTTCCAGATAGAAATTATGTTTTTGAGGAGGACACTCCCCCCACAGCCCTCAGGGCACGGGTTGTAAGTTATGCCCTGGGGGAATATAAGGTTCTTATAGAAAGATTTGTCGTAGAAACTTCAAAAAGGAGCCATTCGATTGGAAATTCAAAGGGCTAGTGCCCTTTTAATAGTCAAAAGTTATTGGAGGGCAATTATCCCCCCTCTCACGCCCACCTTTTCCCCAAACACATCCAATCAAAACTTTGAGATAGCCATTTCGTTCAACGTAGTTGAAAATTCCAGAAAGTAAATCTTTGAGGATGACACCCCCCCCCCGCAGCCCTCAGGGCCAGGGCTGTAAGTTATGCCCTTGTAGCATATAAGGTTTTTATAGAAAGTTTTGTCGTAAAAACTTCAAAAAGGGCTCATTCGACTGGAAATTTCAGTGGCTAGTGCCCTTTTTAATAGTCGAAAGTGATTTGAAGGCAACCAACACCCCACCATTTTCCCAAACACGTCCAATCAAAGTTTTGAGATAGCCATTTTGTTCAACGTAGTTGAAAGTTCTGGAAATTATATCTTTTAACCGGACACTCCCCCCACAGTCTTAAGGGCAAGGGTTATACATTATGCCCTGGGGGCATATATGGTTCTTATGGAAGGAATGCTCGTATAAACTTCACAGAGGGCTCATTTGATTGGAAATTGAAAGATTTAGTTCACTTTTTAAGCTATAAAAGATATCAAAGGTTATCCAGCCCCCCACGCCCTTTTTTCCAAATGCATCCGATACAAATTTTTAGATAGCTATTTTGTTAAAATAGTTCAAAGATCATATAAAAAAAACTCCGGTGTCGACAAAATCCCTCAGGGCCCGGGGGTAAGCTTTGTAAGTTATGCGCTAGGGGCATATATGGTTCTTTTGGAAGGGAAGCTCGTATAAAGTTCAAAGAGGGCTCATTTGATAGGAAATTTAAAGTTCTAGTTCACTTTTTAAGAGTCAAAACAGATTGGAGGGCACCTAAGCCCCCCCCCCACGCCCTTGTTTCCTCAAACCCATCCGATAAGAAGTTTGAGATAGCCATTTTTTTCAAATAGTTCAAAAACCTTATAACGAAAACCTGGGGCGGACACAGCCCCCCAGGGCCCGAGGGCAGGCGTTGTAAGATATGCCCTTAGGAAATATATGGTTCTTATGGAAGGGATGCTTGTAAAAAACTAAAGAGAAGGCTCATTTGATTGGAAATTGAAAGTTCTAGTTCAGTTTTTGAGAGTCAAAAGAGATTGGAGGGTAAATAGGCCACTCTCCACGCCCTTTTTTCCACAAATGCATCCGATAAAAATTTGAAGATAGTCAAGTTAAAAATTGTCAAGTCAAGTTTAAAAATTAAGTTAAAAATTGTTCAAAAGTTAGATAACAAAAACTCAGGTGTCGAGACAACCCCCCTGGGTGCGGGAGCAGGCGTTGTAAGTTATGCCATTGGGCATATATGGTTCTTATGAAAGGGATGCTCTTATAAACTTCCGAGAGGGCATATTTGATTGGGAATTGAAATTTTGAGCTCAATTTTTAATAGTCAAAAGAGATCCGAGGGTAACTAGCCACCCCCACGCCTTCTTTTTCCAAACCCATCTGATGAAAATTTTGAGATATAGTTCAAATATTGAGAAATATATATAGTTCAAATATTTTCAAAATAAAATTTTGAGAAATAGTTCAAGGTCGGATAAGAAAAACTACAGTCTCAATACAGGGCCCGGACGAAGGCGTTCTAATTTATGCCGTAAAGGCATGTATGGTTATTATGAAAGGGACGTTCGTATAAACTTCCTAGAGGGCTCATTTGATTGGAAATTGAAAGTTCTAGCTCACTATTTAAGAGTCAAGAGAATTAAGGGCAACTAGCCCCCTCCCACGCCCTTATTCCCCCAACCCATCCGCTACTAATTTTGAGATAGTCAGTTTTTTTTGAAAATTGTTCATTAATATTGTTCATTAATGAAATTGTTCATTCATGAAAATTGTTCAATAATTCAAATTAGATTACAAAAACTCCAGTGTCAACATAACCCCCCAGGGCCCGGTAGATTGGCTTTGTAAGTATTGTCCTGGGGGCTTATATGGTTCTTATTAAAGGGATACTCGTATAACGTTCAGAGAGGGCTCATTTGACTGGAAATTGAAAGTTCTAGTTTACTTTTTAATAGTCAAAATATATCCGAGGACAACTAGACCACCCTCCCCCCCCCCCACACACACACCCTTTTCCTCCCAAACCCATCCGATACGAATTTTGAGATAGATTTTCTTTAAATAGTTCAAAGGTCAGATCAGAAAAACTCTGGTATCGACACAACCCCCAGAGCCCGGTGGGCAGGCATTGTAAGCTATGTCCTGGGCCGTATATGGTTCTTATGAAAGGAATGCTCGTATAAACTTCAAAGAAGGCTCATTTGAATGGAAATTAAAAGTTCTAGTTCATAAGTTTGATTTTGAAATAAGAAATTTTTAAAAACTTGAAACTTTTTGCTATCAAAACGAACAAAAATTAATTTAAAAAACTTCCCGAAAAACAAATTTTTCAAAGAAAAGTAAAGGCCAATTTAAGCTTAAGCTTAGCAGATACAAATACCTGTTAAAATTCATACTTAAAACGACTAGAAATTACTATTAAAGAATAAATTAAACCCAAAACGAATATAAACTAAATAAACAATCATAGCAAAAAACATACAACAAGTAATAATATAAATGAATAAATAGATTTTAAAGCGAGTAATGCTTAGATTTAATATGAAAATCAAATTCAAAACGAAAAAAAAATAGTTTGCTATTGAAGTATTAACGAAACTTAAAACGAACAGAAATTAAATAAACAATCAATGCAAGCAAACATACAATAGATGTTAATGGAAATAAAATAAATAAATCTTAAAACGAGTGAAACTTAAATTGAATATGCACATCAAGCTTGAAACGAAGAAAAATCACTACAAACAAGTGTTTGGGTATCGCATCCTTCTCTGACTGTAAAAGTCTGAAACTTACTGCGTCATTGGCGCTTTACTGAGATTATAGTAAAATTTTGAACTGATGAGCTTTCAACAATTAATATCATTATGCATCAAATATTCAGTTTAATTTATTAGTTTTTTTCTAAAGTTGTTCAAAATGAATATAGTTTCACTACAAACAAGAGTTTGGATACTGCCCCCTTCCTTATCTGTAAATAAAAACCAAAAGCCTACTGCGTCATTGGCGCTTAACTGAAAAAGAATTATATTACAAATAGTTTCTTTTCCAGTTCTTACGGCATCGAAAATAAAAATAAAATTATAGTTAAATAAATTCTTGAACTGATGGATCTTTCAACACTTAATATCATTATACATCAAATATTCAATTTGATGTTATTTATACTTTCCAAGGCTGTTCAAGACGCATATAGTTTTCAGTAAAGTGCCAATGACGCAGTAGGTTTTAGACTTTACAGTGAGAGAAAAGTTACAGTTTATTTATTTATTTACATTGTGCCTTTATTGTGCATTGTGCCAACGATAATACATTGTGCCAACATCGTTCTTTACTTGGGCAGCGCGATCGCGCTGCCTATGATTTCGGGTCGTTTTAAGTTGGAATTTTAACAGGTATTTGTATCTGCTGAGCTTAAGTTTAAAATGGCCTTTACTTTTCTTTCAAAAAATTATTTTTCGGAATTTTTTTTGATTAATTTTGAAAAACATCTACTACAGCATAAAGATAATATAACCAATGCTTTAAATTATAATAATATAATAATAATTTATTTTTGACCCACTATACAGAAAATGAAGTTGAGTAACGCAAGAAAAGAGAAAAAAAAATAAATAAACAAGCAAAAAAAAACAAAAAAAAACAAACACAAAGATACATTTAACAACAAAAAAATACCAAACAATGCAACAAACTGCTCGATGGCTACCATGAGAATTGGCAGGTAGCACCAAAAGTAGCTTATAAGTTCTCCTTAAGAAGGCTACTTGTTCTCGCACAACAATTTACAAGCGCCGAATCGTCAAAATTTTTCATCATCTTTCTATTACTTTATCTGCGAGGTATATACAATAAAAACTTTCAATATCTAAAATACATAATTCTAATATCGCTAATATCCCCTGGCCGAAACAGGATGTGAAGGCCAGCTGGGAACAAAACTGCATGGTCACAAAAACTCGAGTACAATTTAGGCAATGCTTTTCTGTTATATCTTCCCCTGTTGGGGACAATTTTGGCATACCCCAGTTTCAGCTTATCTTAATATCACTCCAGATTTAGACACAAACTAAACTACGCGATGTGAAAATACTTGTCACTTTCCAGTTTAAATAGTATGAGAATTTGCAATAAACTGAACCGCACTCAAGCTGTGCCGATGACGAGTTTGAATTAAACACTAAATATTGGCATTTATCAGTGTTGAGGCTTAATCCAATTTCCCCTTACAGCCGCAATACTAGTAGCACAGACTTCATTAATGTAAAATTTGACCTGCTAACAAGCAGAAGATCATCCGCATATGCAATATAGGAGACGTTTGACAACCCTGAAGAGCAAGAAAGCGGTATCATATTAAGAACATTCAATGAACAAGCTTTAAAAATATGAGGTGAAAGCACACCACCCTGACGGACCCCAGATCTAACTGGGATTTTGCCAAAGGCCCGGGAACCCTGCCTCAACTGAATAAATGAACTCTGGTACCAAAACCGAAGTACACAAATAATTGAACTATTCACACCCAAACGTGCCAGAGAAAACCATGCCTGATAGTGACAAACAGTATCGAAAAGTTTAGATAGGTCTAACGCACAAAAGTGAACTTCCGTTTTTAAACGATGTGCTTCTTGTAACACCTTAGCAAGTATACGGTGAGCATGCTGGCATCCTATACGCGACTAAAAATATAGTGTTAGAAATAGTGTTAGTAATTGTTTTACATATTTTAGTAATGAGATAGGGTAAACATAAAACAAAAGTTGCTTGAAAATCCGTTGTAGAGAGTTTCGTTTTGCCATTAAGATATCCGTTTATAGATATTGGGCTTTCTTTTTAAATAGCAATGAGTCATATTGAGTCAAATACTAGCAACGAAGCTTAGGCAGCTTCCAACCTGATCAAACTTAATAGCAGTAAGTATGAAATAAGCTTTGATGGAGAGTCGAGCAAACGGATGGAATGACTGAAGGAAGGACAATTCTTGGTTAAGGATGCTAGAGAAATACTAAAAGTGTAGAAAAATATCTTTTGGCACCTCTATATTTATCACTCTGTCATTGTCCTAAGAGTTCTGCGGCAAATTCTCTTTACATTTTTTTAAAACTTGAAGATGCGCTTCCTAATGATGATAAGGCTTTACTTAGAAAGACTAATCCTATTTTGTTACCTAAAGAGGAAGGTTATCTTTTGAGTGTTTATCAAGGCGTATCTGCTAAGCTTCAACCAGATTACCTCTATCTTAAACTGGAGCCAAATTTGGCCGTGGACAGTGGTATGCTTTTTATGTGTTTTTGTATTTTTGTCAGGTGCCGAAATGAAATTTTGTATTTTCCAATTCCTTTTGAAAATGTGGTAGAATCAAATATTTATGTAGTTGATGATCTCAAGTTTATACATATTAAAATCTAGTTCTACTGGTCAGTAGACTAGTACCTACCATTTTGCGTACGCCCCCGTACAAACAGGTTTTTTCTAGTAGTTACAGGTTTTTCTAATAATTACAGGTCATGACGCAGTTTCAAAGTTCACTGACATTTTGTTGATAATCTCAAAAAAAACCAGCACGTCTTGTTTCATCGTTATGCAATTATTTTTTGTATATATTCAGGTTCAAAATTTGATTATCCATCAGTTTCGAATCTTTTCTACTATGTATATCATTTTTTGTAATTAAATATAAAAAATGGATAATTATAACCTTTTTCTGGTGAGTAAAAAATATTAGCATTATTAAAACTAAATTGTCATTAAGTTAAGGAATAAATTCTTTCCTTACACTAGAACTAAGTTTACTGATGTACTTATAAGCTTGTTGTTTTTAGGAGTTGAAAAAAAACCTCTAATTCTCTTATAGGTTGAAATTTACGGTGTGATTTTTTATCAAGATCAGTGGTCTTTTTAGGGAATGTTTTTTTTTTTGAAAAAAGTGCTTAGCTTTTCGATCGGTAATTTGGGATTAGAATAAAATGTTGATTTTTTAATGTATTAATTGTTACAAAAGCTTACTTTTTTATAAAGAACATTGGCTTTTTTTTTTTTTTTTTTTTTTTTACAAGATCAGTGTTTTTTTTTTTTTTAGGGTTGTTTTTTAAAATACTTCCAGGCCAGTCTGCATTTATGGTGTGATTTTTTATCAATATAATTTCCCTTTTTTTACGATTTTTTTGAAAAAAAAAAAAGTGATTATCTTTATATCGTTAAATTGTGATTATAATAAAATTTTTATTATTTTAATGTATTAATTGTTACAAAAGCTTCCTTTTTATTACAGTGTGATTTTTTTTTTTTATCACGATCAGTGGTTTTTTTTTTTTTTAGGGATGTTTTTTGAAAATATTTCCTTGCCAGTCTGCGTTGAATAATCTCTTCCTGAAATTTAATGCGTTCAAAACCCTCACCCCCCCCATTTCCGCAAAAAAAAACTTTGTTACCTTATAACCCTATTTAATAAATAAAATTTTTAGCTATAATTTTTATTTAACGGACCTAATTATCTAATAAGAGGGATTGACTGAGCCGTGCTAATTAACTTTTCCACTTCTTAAATTTCTATTTATGTCTACATTTGATTGAAATCTGATAGTTTTACTTGACTGTCATATGAAATTATTCTCCATATTTTTTAATAAGTAACGAAAATACCGCTTTTTAATTGTTAATTTAAAAATACCGTCCCGTAAGCCGGGCCAGAGGCGGCGCGGGGGGGGGGGGGAGCAGTTTATAAAAAGCTCTCAATCCAAAAAACAAAACCTATTATTTTGAAATCAAGATTTCTAACATAAACTGTATTATTTTCCAAAAACCCAAAATGCATTTTTGATACATGCTAAATTTTTTTTTTTTTTTTAAAGTAAGAAGAGACTTGAAATAATCATCCTTCTGGGAAAAAAGATATATATGACGAACCTTAATTAATACAGCCCACAAGAGTGTCTGTTATCAAATTCGCTAGAAAAGTTACACACGATCATGCATCAAGCACTCAACTTATAACGACAGAACCCTCTGACTCCCGCGTTGGCTCCATGGCAAACCCCCCTCAAGTATTACAAAGGAGTTCGGATATAGAAGTCCAATCAGAATTTGTAAGTATATACATATTTTTTTTTTCTATCCTTATTTTCAAAAAATAAGACAAAATTTTCTCAGAGGCATAGATTTTTAAAAAACTTAAAATTTATTTTTAAGATATTTAATTTTCTTTCATTAACAAAATTAGCGATATATATAAAGGTATTCTTTTAATTAATGTCTATAACAAAAAAAAAAAACAATACCTATTAAATTATAAATACTATACATTATAATGAAATATTCATTTTAGACAAAAAAACTAAATATTTGAAAAAAAAAAACGAAAATCGAAAACACACGCCCGTATAAAGTTAACGCGCACTATTAGAATGCTATTTTCGCCCTAATTCATTTTAACACATACGCTATACTTATCAGATATACCATTGCTTTTAATCCGATTTGAATTCTAAGTAGGGTCGCATGCAAATTGGACTTTAAATAGCAAGATGTATATCTTCAATAAGCAATTTACACAGGGAAAAAGGTTTTTTGACAATTTCTCAATATGTCATCGCAGCACTGTTAAGAAACATTATTTGAATGAAGGTGGTTTTGACCATTTCATTGAAACACTTAGGTGTTTTTCAAGAAAAGAATTTGAGACTGTTATATTTTAAAAGTGTTTTTGCGTCCTATCCCCCCCCAACGCGTACAGGTTATAGATCCTCCTCGCTCTCAGGAAGCCCCCCCGGTTCCAAAGGGGTCTGCGGGGGTGGGGTTCGGGGGGGGGGGCTCTAAAAAGGGACCAAACAACATTTTAATTTGGGTTACTGTCGGAGAAAAAAGTTATTCTATCTTAACATTATTTATTTATCCCAGGTAGAAAAAATAAATTGGTAAAATAAATAGGAAAATACGGATTATTGAGAAAGTAACAACACCACCAATAAGCTCCGACAGATGGAGTTCGTTTCCTTTAACTGAAGCCGAGGAGCAACTTCTCTTAAAACAGCCGTCAACCTTATAGATCGGTTCAACTTTCATTAAAATGTATAATTAATAGTCAAACATACTCTAATTGTAACAAAATTGTGAGTTTTTATTTTAAAAAAAAAAAAATTTGGACTACTACAAATATCTATTTATATAAGTAAATTTTAATTAAGTACCCATACTAATAAGAATAGGACTTAATTGTAAATCCAAAAAAAATATTTTTTTTTTTAAAATTTTAAGGTTAAATTATGTATTAAATACGAATCTTTAACTTTTTTCTTCTTTTATTTTTTAAGTGGGTGGGAAAATTAATATTAGAAATTGACAAAAGTTTATTAACTATAAAAAAAATAATTATTATTTTACATAAAAAATAAAAAACTTTTTTTTTTCTACAGATTAAAAATATAGCACCCCCAGCGGCAGCACCATTGAGTGATGAAGCAAGTATATTTACAGAACCAATTCTGTCACCACCAGCAGAGTTCAAGGATGAACCTATACTGGTTCTAGATAACTTGCAGTGGCATGAGGGGTTCCTTAATGATGTTTTTGGGGAAATGGCCAGCCTGGAGGACTTAACTTGCGATATTGACATGCTTGAGGACCCAGAGTGGGCAGATAGTTTCATGCGTGAATATTTAGATGATAATGCTACATGTAAATCTGAACTGGGTCCTCATAATGAAATTCCATCAGAGGACAATACAGGCTGGCTTGACCAATTGTCCCCAAACACCTTAGAACATGTACTAGGGGACCTCATGTCACAACCCTCCAATGTGATTGAACAAACAGGGTCAGGACATGAAAACAGTGCTACGCCCCCGAACTTGCCTGATTTTTATCTGTTAGAATCTGCTCTAGGTCATTTGCAAACGTACAGGGTAGATTTTAGCCTTCCCTAGGAAAACGCTGTCAATATTTTAACCGACCCCGTGAAAAATCTCCATAGCTATATCGACAACATTCGATCACTTAGCGAGAGTCAGATCCAGAACTGGGGGGGTCAGGGGTGAATTAAAGCATCAGTAAACCAAAAAGTTTTTTTTACAAAAGGGTACATCTTGGGACATTTTTTATTTTCATTTTTCGACGGTGAAACAGACTTTTTACACAGGTCTAAACGATTTTGAAGACAACTTTTTCAAATGGGTAAATAAACTAATTTCAACTTTGGATACATTTAGCGAGAGAGGGAGTGGTTCCACCATTTTATAAATTGAACGAATGGATCTGAATCTCAGTAGTTTTAAAAAAAACTATATTTTAAGGGGTGGGCGAGGTAAAAGAATAAAATGCCACCCAGATTTGTCGACTACAGGAGGAGTTCAGGGTTTTACATTTGACACTGGACTTCAATGCTTTAAGTATGCGTTTTTAGCGGCAGCCCATAAGACATTAAAAAGAGAGTCAAGAATTAAAAATCTCGACAAACTTGCACGTAACGATGGGAACAATTTCCCTAAAATAAATTTTGATTGTTTAGAGTGACAGTATCCGGTGTCCTTTAAATAAATAAGCATATTCGAAAATTCAAATGAAAATCTTGGGGTGGGGGTCGTTGTTCTCCAGTATGACACTGAATTTGTAGATGGGGGGAAAAAACCGAATAAAAAAGGGGTTTTGTACTCAGTGAGGACACCGAGGGTGGAAAATGTTAAAAATTGTGTATGGATTATTTACGAACCACCCAAAGATGTAAATTCTTATGGTTATTTTTTCCCCGTTACGGCAATAAGTTGACTCCTCTCTCAAGGCGTTCAGAGGGGTTAACGTTTCTATTAACCCATGTGTCTCTCCCCATTCACATCTGAACGAACGTTTTCAGATCACATGGGACCTTGCAAAATTCACGGAAATCAGGGAATAGACATGCCGGCAGAAGGCAAAGACATTTTACAATTTAAAAATTTTCAAAATTCTCTTCTGCAATCTGATAAAATGTCTTTGGATTGTTAAACAAGACTGGTTGAGGTATCAGACCCATCAAGGCCAAATATAGTCAAGGAACACAAACTAGTTGCGTGTTCCTACGCACATGCCCGTCGCGAGGCAAACAATAAAATGATATGGTAAGAATTTTTTTTTACTATGGACGAGGAGGGTAGTATGGAAAAGCTCTTGGTTTCTTTAATAAAAACTGCAAACAGGGCAATTTCACGATTACGTCATACTAATTATCCGATGACATTGTCGGATAAAGAGCAACTGGCGTTGGAAAAGGGAACACTGTGCTGGGTGTGTAGGTATGCCCGTGCCACAAAAGACACGGTGAAGGACCATGATCACCTTATTGACCCCAATTCAACGGGAACAAGACACGTTCGGGGGTGGGCTCACAATTCATGTAATTTAAAAATTAAACAACAACTTTTTCTACCGGTTTTTATACATAACTCTAACTACGATCTGAAGTGTGTGCTACCTGCATTGGCACATCTTCAAAGAAATGGAACAGTGGATGATGATGCATGGGTGATAGACAGCTTTACGTACAAAATCATACCTAAGTCCTCGGAAAAGTTGCTTGTTTTGGAATTTATGTGGAAATTTGTTGAAGCCGGTGTTGAGTACACGAATAAAATTCGCTTTTTAGATTCCAACAGTTTTTTTCCCAAATCATTGAGCGAATTAATTCAAGTGCAGAAAAACGATGACGGCTGCAATGCTTTCCCCTTCTCAAGCAACAATTTCCAAATGATTTATATGATTTGTTAACGGTCAAGGGCATATATCCTTATGACTTTTATTGTACCATGTCGAGATTCGCCGAGGAGGCTATTCCTCCAATTGAATCGTTTTACGACAGTCTTCACGATCGTAGTTGCACCCTCGAGGAATACAGTTTTGCTAAAAAAGTTTGGGCAGCGGGAGGGTGTAAAAATGGATTTGACTACTGCAAGCTGTATTTGTCGAGTGACGTGTTAACTTTTTTAGACATTATGTGTAAAAATACGGATAAAATCTATGAGGAGTTTAATCTTGAGTTGGGGTATTATTTTTCTTCGCCTCATCTAGTGATGGACCTCATCCTGAAAATTAGTGTGGAAAAAATTGGGCTAATCACTGACATTGATCAGCACCTGTTCATCGAGAGGTCAATGAGGGGAGGTTTTGTTTTTCACGGGGACCGTATCTTGGAAACTGATCCAACGGGGGAGAAGACGGGGACAAAATCAAATGCAGTTTTCCTCGATATGAAGTCTCTCTACCCCTCGGCCATGTCCCATTATGCACTACCTTGCGGCGACTATAAATGGCTCAATGACCCTCAAGCTCCCCATTTCCCCAACATTGACCATGGTGTTGAGGAGACTAGACTAGTTGGATGGTTTTTTGAAATTGATGGAGAGATACCAGTCGAGCTTCACGATTCAGTAAAGGATTTTGTTTTTCCATGCATCAATAGACCTGTGACTAAGGACTCTTTGAGTCCTCGCAATAGGCGTTTAGTCGAGGTGGACGGATTGCATTGGGCACCTTAAAAAAAAAAACTTATTGCTGACCTTCTGCCGAAAAAAAACATAGTTGTACATCATGTAGCGTTAAAATGGATGTGCAACAATGGTTTCAACGTCACAAAGGTTCACCGAGCACTCGAATTTAGTCAAAAGCCCTATTTGAAAACGTTTGTTGACACTTTTGTCAGCAAACGTTCTGCAGCAAAGACGAAAGCTGAAAAAGAAATTTATAAACTCATTTTGAATTCGGCTATCGGCACAATGTGTGAGAGTGTTCGCAATAGGAATCGTTGTGACGTTGTGACCGATCCAGAACAATGTGCTCGAATTATTGCCAATCCCAATTACACGTCCTTTACAATCATTGGCCCGGACATGGTACTTTTGAATAGGAAAACAAGATGCATTGTCCTAAATAAAAATATTGCTGCAGGCAGTGCTATCTTGGAGATCTCAAAAAAGCTCAAGTTGGAATTCTACTACAAGGTGGCTAGGGTACGGTGGCCTGAAAAGGGGCAAGTAGAGGTATGCTACGGTGACACGGATTCTCTACTGCTCAAAGTAAAAACATCAACTCTCAATGATGATTTGGCGTACGGTGAAATAATCAGCTCACGGATGGACTACACCAATTGGAGTGTTGATCTTTACCCTGAGCTAGTAAACCGTCAGGCGCCCAATCAACTTCTATTGTTAAAATCTGAAACGGGTAGTGACTTGATTTCCCATGGTCTGTTTGTAGGTCCTAAGGTGTACTTTATACAGACACACGACGAGGAAATCAAGAAATGTTGCAAAGGAGGACCCACGCGCTATGTGGACAAGAATGTCAATATGGACATTTATAGGAATTGTATTGTTCAAAATATAATTCCACGAGCCAAAGTGTTGGCAATTCGTTCATTGAAGTACAAGAACTAGACTGTAAATGTAGAAAAAATAGCCATGAGTACCATTTCCGACAAGGTCTATGTTTGTCAAGAGGGTGTGACCACCCTCTCCCTTGGTCACTATTTAACTACAGACCGGATCGAATGTACTGCCCACCGGGAAAGTCTCGGTTTAAATAAAGTCCTGTAACTAATTTCCTAAAAGCCTTTGGGGGGGGGGGGGCCTCGCGGCCCGGGGGGGGGGGGGGCTCGCGGCCCGGGGGGGGGGGCCGGCCGCCGCCAGCGCGGGGAGGCGCACCGTCACCAAAGTTATTTTTTTTTTGGACTTAGAGCAGATTTTTTCAAGTGTCATCTCTAATTTAATGTTTTATTTTATCTGTAAAAAAAAAAAATGTTTTTTCTCTCTCTGTACCTATGTAAATGTTGTTGTTGTATTTTTTTTATTAGAAATAAATTTAAAAAAAAAATGTATTTTTTCAATTGCTCTCTCTAATTTAACGTTTTTTTTTCTATGTAAAAAAAGTGTTTTTTTATCTGTGTGTACCTATGTAAATGTTGTTGTTGTTGTATTTTTTATTTTGAATAAATTTTAAAAAAAAAAGTTTATTTTTTCAATGTATTGTTACTTTTTTATGTGCATATAATAAAAGAAAAAAATATGATTCTTTGTCTTTGTCTTCTTGAAGAACAGAGTAGTAGGGAAAAAAATTATATAGTCATTAGACAATAAGGGTCTACAGTTAGTTTTCCAGGGGAACTGTTGAAATGAATATGTATAAATTTAAATCAAAATTTAGAGCGTGTCTGTGTGGTCCCCAACGGTTGGTCAAAAAGAAACTCTTAACTAAGATAATTAAAAATTGTGATAAAATTTTTTAAGAAAAGCCGAAAAAAATCTACTCTTGCTATATTCTTTGGCAGTAGTCGTACACTAAAATAAAAGCAATTGCTGGTGCCATGGGATTGATGCAGATACAGTTCATACAGGGACTGGATGTTTTCAACATTATTGAACCAAACTCTTGGCTGATCATTGACGATATGGCTGAATCCATTGAACATTGGTCCCAGCAAATGCTGCAATTGTTCACTTTTCGCTCACGTCATGAACAGATCTCTATTATACTAGGTATGCACAACATCTTTAAGCAGAGCAAATTTATGCGAATGCTTGCATTGAGCTGCAACTACTAGATCATATGCCATGGTGTTCGTTACTTTAACTCAATAATAGACCTCCATGCCATCCTAGATCCCGGTGCCACTAAATTCCTGCTCTCAGCTTAAAAACAGGCAACTAATAAACCTCACGGTTATATCCTGCTGGATATTAATCAAAATACACCTGAGGATCAGCGTGTAGTCACAGATATTTTCTACAATTAAATTACTGTATATCTCCCGGTGAACACTAAAAAGACCTATTAGTCGCTATCATGACACTGAAGAAACTACATGAAAATAGACATTTGTTTTCAGTTCTAAGCACTTCAAAACCTCAGCTTAGAAAAGCAATACTCAAACACGGTCTTGACAATGATTTCATTAATATAATATCTAAACTTTGTTTAAATTTGACTGAGGGTAATATTCAACTACAAGAATTAGTTAAGCAACAGGCAAAGCAACATCGTTCCATTGTACGTACATTGGCCTCTAAAAAGGAAGGAAAGAATTTTAAAAAGAAAAGACTTCTTCAGGTAGGTAGTAGCTTTTTCACACTTTTACTGACAATAATTTCAGGACTTGTAAAAATTTTTCTATGGAGAATGGCAAAACACTATAAATTGACTTAAAAATAACTCGCTCTCTCACCCGTTGAACACATTGAGGATAATCTGAGTAAATTCCTCGACAATGAAACTATTGATGATGATAAAAAACTGATTTTACTTCAAGATGCACGTCGCCGAGTGGACAAACACTATCGATCAAAGTCCACTGCTACTGCTGCTGATCTTAAAAAATGATCATCTTCTAATGATTCTCCTGCTGCTGCTGCTGCTGGAACACACTTGATTATGTTTTAATTGTATTAAATTTTTTTTAAATTTGTAAATATAAGGCCTATCAAATAGGGTTAAAACATAACACTACTCCTAATCTATCTTTTGGAAAGTGGTCAAATTCAAGTTGAGAGCAATGGGGAAAGGATTATAATTCAGGTAAATATATATAATCTAATTTATTTAATGTATTAAATTTTTAAAAATATTAAAGTAATATTATCATTTTACACTCATATATAAAAATTTATAAATTAATTAAACTTCCCCAAAAGTCTTTTTGGCATTAGAAAAATTCTAAAAAAATTAAATGAACGTGCATCATCAACATTAAAAGATGAGCTTGAAGCAGAAGAAGATTTTAAATCAATTTTGGAAAATACTAGCACACCACTGATAGCTTGACAAAAGTGAAGGCGTATCACGTCCACATCACCACCACCAGCAGCAGCAGCAGCCAGTATACAAAAGGGTATCGGACGTTACACAACGTGTTTACTTTCAAAATGGCTGAAGTTCTGAAAGGTGCTTATGAAAATATTGGCGTGGTGGGGAGTTTAAGTTACCCCACAACTCTTTCCAAAGTCACGGGTGTTCTCACTAAAAGAGTACAAGACTATCTACAAAATGAACCAAGTTACACTCTGCATAGAAATCATAGACTTCGTGCCAATCAAGATCGAAAAACTAAAGCCTTTTACCCACTGGATATAATGCAAGCAGATCTCTTGACTCTAGACGAACTTCAACGACGCCACAAGATACTGTAAAATTACAATCTACGTACAATTAGTGTTTTTACCTGCCATAACCGTGCCAATCCTTTGCAATAGCATAAAGGTGTCGAAGTAGCCCAGACCATTGAAATCTGTCTCCAACAGGAGTCATATAAAAAATTTAAACGGATCATGGTAGAGAATTTGTTAATCCTCAAATTGCAAAAGTACTCGAGAAAAATATAGTACGCTTCTCTATCATTCTCACAGTCCTATAAAGGCTGCATGGGCCGAACGATTGATAAGAACTATTCGACTTTTAATTTCAAGATATTGTACATTGAAAAATACACCAGCTTTTATTCATTATCTAGATAAAATCATGTTGATTTATAATCAACGACCTCATCGCTCATTGTCCAACTCTACACCAACGGAAGTTCATCATTCGGATCATAATACAATTGACACCTTTCTTAAACAATATTCCAATGAATCAAAGGCCAAGAAGAAGAAGAAAAATAAATTCAAGGTTGGTGATACTGTTCGAATTAATAGAACAGCTAATGTTTTTGAAAAAGGGGAATTACTTGTGGTCCACCGAACTTTTTAAAGTGGTGAAAATCCTAGACACTAAACCCATAACTTATCGCCTGCGTGATTCCAAAGATGAAGAGATTCTCTGCGGCTTTTATGACTAAGAATTGCAAAAAGTTAAAATTGCTAGTGAAATCTATCAAATTTAAAAGATATTAAAGACACGTACTCGCGGGGGTAAGAAACAGTTACTTGTTCGCTGGCTAGGATACAACTCCGATTTTGATTATTGGATTGGCGTTGAAGATATTGACAATGCCCAATGATTTCTATGTAACATTCATGTCCAACTTTTCCGATCCTCTCTACAATGACTTTAATACGACAAGTGATTTTTGGACAAAACTCTCACCCGCCATCATATTTGACGGTGCATATGAAGTGGCCCTTGTCGACTGTATCCTCAAAAATAACTACGACATCCTGAGAAAGGATCGCGTGTATGATATAAAAGTTATACCATTCGATTGGACTATGAATGGGTTGGGCTATGCCGACTATGAATGGGTTGAAGCACTTAAATCTAGCGACTATCCACATGTCAGATTGAAATATATTGAATATGATAATAGGAGTGATTTGTGTCGTACAATAAATAGAAAAATCTCATCTCGTCGGAATGGTATATTCCACTTTGACTAGTAATTGGAACATGACAGTATTAAAATTATCTCACATGTTGACACTAAAAAAATTATTCTCAATGACAATTTGAGAAATGTTCTTGTCTTTAAACAGAATATGATCCATGGGAAAAATGCTGGCGCTGTTTACGGGATGGATCAAGTTATTTTTGGTGATTATCCACCTGGTTTTGCCTCGGACTCTTGCATATTTCTCTATGCATCCTTTGTGGAAACGTCGAGAGTCGGTAATTCAAATGTCCCCATCCTACGTGTTCTTGAACGAAAAACATCTCATGAACTTGTTCATCACTATAATATAAAGCATCTTCAGTATGTTCCTGTAAACACTTCCTATTTGGAACTCTGTCAGTTAACACTACGAAGTGAATTGGGCGATCCTCTAGCAATAACAAATGGCCGCGCAGTGATTACATGTCATTTTCGACCCATTTTCAACGACAACGGTACAATCACCTAAAAAATGAACAATAGAAGAATTCCATTTGTCTGTCCCGATATCGATTGTTATCTTGGTGCTTTGAGTCCACGTCAAATAGACAATGGATTGGACTACTACAAGGGGCATACTACAATGTCTGGCTATGGTCTTGGTAGCTGGTTTGCTAGGCTATTTCGTTCTGCACTACCCCTTGCCAGAAAATATCTTGTACCTGCTGCATCAAATTTTGCAGCCTCCACACTACAGGACTGGGGGTCGGGCAAGAATTTCAAGGAGAGTGTTAAAGAAAATATTAGATCTTCAGCAAGAGCCGTTGGGGAACAATTAAAATCTCGACAACATGGGGAGGGCTTGAAAAGGATGCGTTCGCGTCATTCACTCATCAGTCTCCACCCAGGCAGGAAGCAAAGGACATCAACAAGGACTTTGAGAAATAAAACAACATAGACCAATAGGCAGAAGAAGAAGAAGAAGAAAAAGATTGTTAGATAAAAGAAGTATTTATTCTCCTAAGATGAATTATCTACCCCACAATGAATCATATACATCAATCAGTTCCTCATTGAATCTATTCAATGATGAAAATTTTGATGTCAGTGTCAAGTATGGCTACTATGAACAATTTCATCCCCAACAACCCCTCTCGGAAAATATACACTGTCAAATATTGTCCAATGAAGACTATTTCATTGATTTGTCGTCAACATTTATTAATCCACATGTTACGGTGAAGAAAAAGTCAGATAATACAACTCCACATCATGGTGATGGTCTTTCCTACGAAAACTGTATTTTACACAATCTATTAAAACAAATTAATGTATTTATTAATGGGAAATTGGTGAGCACTAGCAATAATTTATCCAACTATGCAAGCTACTTACAATTTATGATGATGACACAAAAGGAGTACACGGAGATGAGAGGACAATCATTGGGCTCTGAATATCGAACAGGTTTTGATACTGACGGTGAGTTGACTACTGCAGTGACCCAGTAGTATCATCTAGTTGGAAAATTAAATCATGAGATATTCAATATATCCCAATGGCTACCCCCCAATGTCAAGATTGACATAAAGTTACAGATGGCCCCATCGAATTTCATTCTGAGAAAAACACTTCCTGCAGCACCCGATGCAAATGTTATTATCACATCGGCAATTCTCCACGTCCGGAAACAACAAGTTATGAGCTCTGTTGCATTGGCAGTGGAAAAGCTAAGAGCCAATGGTAACAACATTAAACTTCTTGTCCCCCATACAATCACCAATCAACCTCACATTGCCACCGGTTCTCGTAGCTATAGCGATTCATCATTTATCAATGGAGAAATCTCTTCAAAATTGGCTTTGGCCTTTGTGAAGAGTGGCAGTGCCGTTGGATCCTGGACTGAATCCCCCCATGATTTTAATTTTTTCGGTCTATCTAGCCTTGTGTGCAAAGTGAATGGTATTCCACTGTACACTGTATCATTCGATAAAAAATCCTATAGAACTCTGTACGAGTTGACCATGCAGTCCCTAGATCATGACTCTCAACTATTTGAAAATGGAATAACCGATTCAATGTTTTCAGAAAATCATGGGGTTATTGTTTTGGACTTGTCGGGCACACAGGATATGAGCATAGTACGAACCGGGAATGTACGTTTAGAGTGTACATTTGCCAATGCTCTGACAGACAGTATCACGCTAATATCACTGAGTCAATTTGAAACCTATTGGGAAATCACACCTGACGGCAGTGTTCTACTAGACCTTGCACCATGAACACAAATCAAATAATCAATGTATTTAGTATGGATCCATACATGTCCCAATACAAGTCCTACTGCATACCTTCGGACTTCATTGAAAAAATTCCAAGTGATAACAATACTCTAATCATTGTTAATATCAGTCCGTCGACTTTGAAGACCGGTCATTGGTTATGCATCTTTCAAACAGCGAAGAATATTGAATTTTTTGATCCTCTTGGTCTATCGTATAAATTCTACGTTCCATACATCAGCAACTTTATTGAAAGCAGTGGGAAAACCATTATTCAAAATCAACGAAGAGTACAGGATTTAACAACTAAGACATGCGGCTTTCATGCACTACTCTTTTTCATGTTCAGATGTCGTGGCTACACCTACACGCAGTTTCTCAACATCTACTTTGACTTAACTCAATTTAACGAATTTATAGTTTATAATATAATTAAAATTTTATTTAATATTTTTTTTATAGCCATAATAATAAATTTTTCAAAATTTTTTTTTTAAATTGTTTATTAATAAAAAAAAAAAAATTATAGAAATTAAAAAAAGACTTTTATAATCTTTATATTTCAACCCATAATAGTTATTTTTAAACAACGACTATTGCTGTTAGATTATTTGAATTCACAGTGTAATGATTCTGATGTAATGCAATGTCAGGGTCACATTTTCTACAGTAAAGTGTGACTTCACTCTTGTCATATCTCTTTGTATAGTCAATGATACTATTCGCATTCATTCTATAGAATTCACATGTTTCAATTTGTGTATTTGAAGCAATTTCACAAACAGTGTCCTCAAGTGTCGAATCACATTCTGTTACTGCCAAATAAAAATCAGTGGGCTTATAATCATAACACCCATTGTCTTCACAAAAATGACTTATAAACAATATTCTCTTTTTGTTCAAACTGTAGACTCTTTGACCCGGGTCATCATCCAATAAAAATAGAAACACGCTACTATACCAATCAAGTAGTACTAAATTAAAATCAATGGTAGGATTCTTTCCAATCATAACGGGATATGCACTCTCCCACTGCTTAAATTTTTCATAATGACAATTTGAGCATAGGTGACCTCTAGGATGAGAGTCACACACCTCTTCAAGACAGGAATTACAACCCTTAAATTGTACAGCATATCCTCTATGCAATTTACATGGGTTGCATAATCTACACTTTTCATCATACTCCTCAATCATTGTGCAATTCTCACATGATGACCAACTACCCAGTGAGTACATACATAGTGGACATGTATGGAACATTTTGTCATGTGTTTACGCTCTCACTGCCAAAATGAAAATGAGCTAGCAACATCAAAAAATTGCCCGATATAGATAGAGAGATAGTAGTAAATCATCCTTGAGCACCATCTTTCTTATGAAAAAAAAAAAAAAAAGTCCTAAATTTCTAAAAACTAATGTTTAAAAGCATATCCACAATATCATTTTGCTGTGTCGTGATCAATATATAAATAAATTGTGTAAATGCATTTGGACCACAATGTAGAAGCTTCATACAATAGTCTAATGATGGAGAATCAGTTTTCATTATATCTACAAGCATTCCCCGGGAAAATATCTTCCTTTGAATAGACAACTCTAGAAAATCATCATCTAGAATCAAACGTTTGTCCATAAGAATTAGATTCCTCATGATTCGTTCTTTCTCGAATCTATCCATTTTTTAGAGTCCTAACTCACTCACAACCAATTTCAGACTAATCATAATCTCTTTTTTTGTACACAAAATATACGCTAGTCTACTATAGAAAAAAAAAGAAAAAAATACAATTAATTTAGAAACAGTTTTATTGAAAATAATTACAATAATAATATTCACTGATGCATTTTGTTCTCATCAATATATTTCGATAGAACATCTAATGCTGATCGAAGTTTATTTATATGGAGAATATTCACTTTTCCAGCAAAACATAGCTGCTCCTCCTGCTTAAATTTGCGTAATAATATCACATATCTCGCATACATAATTTCCCATTCAAGACATAGTCTAAAACCAGCAGTTATTTCCCCAGCTACATTTGGTACTCGTATATCGATGCTGTTGCTGCTGTCGGTTCCATCATTAATCTCCAATAGTGTAAATGCACCGCTCATTTTTTTTTTTCTAAACTAATATCATATCAAATAAAAACTATTCTCTTTGAATCCAATTATCTTAATAATATGAATTGTAGTTAAAACCATTCCTTATATTAAAATCATAATCGCCAATCAAGTTATACACATTACTCTTGGCAAAGAGTGTGATGACCCGTAGACTGAACTTTTGAAATTGCGTCATTCCTCTTGGCAAAGAGTGTGATGACCTGTAACTACTAGAAAAACCTGTTTGTACGGGGGCGTACGCAAAATGGTAGGTACTACTCTACTCTGGTCACATTTGCGGAAATAATCATGGTTGCAGTGGTAGTTGCAACCTAGTAATGAGCAAACCACGGCCCATAGCAACAAAAATTGAAAAATGCGTTTAGAAAAAAAAACTACCAAGCGAAAAAAATTGCCATGTGACACTGCTTCAGGAATTCAGGAATAACTATTATTTCGGTTTTTCTTAAAAGTAAAAGTTTATTCCAAAAACAAATTTATGGTGATTTCACAAAATCCTGAAACCCTTCGAAAATTGCCTCAGATCAAAATGAAAATTGTACCATTGGAATCAGCATAGCCGAAAAACGTTGCAAAGGAAAATTACAGTCCCCCTCCTTGAACAACAAGGAAAATGACTTTTGCATGGGTAGCACTGATGTGTCTCCCGTTTTTTTTTTTTTTTTTTTTTTTTTTTGCAAGGCTAGGGGGTGACCAGAACATCATAGAGAGATGTATAATAGTTCATTCGAACGGAAATTAAATTTGATAGTTCCCATTTTAAATAACTGAAAAGATTGAAGCCACCCTCCTTAAAGGCCCCCTCCCTTCCAAAATCATCCAATCACGATTATGAGATAGCCATTTTGTTCGGCATAGTTCAAAGGTCAAATATCTTTGGTTTTGGTGATGATATGATGCTCCATAGTCCCTGGGGAAAGGGCTGCACACTGTATCGGTATCGGACGTATTTATATCACGCTATCGGTATGAGCGTATTGTTATTGGGCGTATTGGTATCGCAGGTACCTAAACAGATTTTTAATAGCTCATATAAAAGACATTGCTCATATCTACGTCCATTGGCGTAATTTCGTCAAAATCCTGTGGGGGGGTGGTGGCAAAGTTGGAGCCAATTTCCCCAAATCAAATGAAAATTATAGTGAAAACTGAAAAATTAGCCATATATTACCACAGAGGCAAAGATATACTAAAGAAAACGATCTGTTTCTCTGGATACTTGAATCATGCAGGCTTATCTTAGTTTTGACAAGAGTTTTTGCAGAAACTTAATTTCTGCGGCGGATAAAAATTAAGTCGGGGGGCAAACTTGGGTCTGAGGAAGGCGATTACACCCCCTCCCCCCTGCGCCATAACAAATTACGCCCCTTTCTATGTCCTTCCTATAAATTCCGCCACCAGCAAGTTCCAAATTGCAATAAAAATGATACTTTTGGTGCCATGTCTCAAGTCTAAAAGCTGGGGCTAGTGGTCTATCAGTACTTTTTAGAGTGACTTTTAATGACTCATTTGAAAGCTATTTTTTATATCTACGTGATGCTTATCAATTCTACCATCCGTAAGTGTAATATAGTATTAAAAACAATACTTTTGATGTCACTTCTTAAGTAGAAAAGCTTGGAAGTGTAAAACGATATCATCATTGTAATAATTATAGTCCAAAACCTTTAACCGGAGATTTTCAAGAACGCCTCCCGTATGTTCCTCCTCCAAGCCCCTTAATAACTTACTTAGACTTAGTTCCTCAAACGCCGTCTGGTGCATAAGGCGACAACGGTGCCTCTCCATGACGACCTCTGAAGAACTTGAGGCCACAGATCTTCTTAAGATATCCTCGCCAAAGTAGCCCCTTTCTCTAGGGATCGGCCTAGCGTCGTTCTCTGTCGTCCACGTCTTCTAATGCCGGGGGAACCCAACACCAAAAACCATGGGGGAGCCTGTCATCGCCCAAAGGGACCATATGACCCCAATATCGCCATTTACTACTTAGGATTTTTCAACTATTAGCGGTTGTTCCTTCCTTTCACGTATGACAGCGTTCTTAATTCTTTCGAACCAGTGGATCCTCAGGATGTGCCGAAGTCAGTTATTTTCGAAACATTTTATTCGTTTCTCAAGCTGTTTCGTCAATACCCATGTCTTGCATCCATAATTTAGTACCGAAAGGACATTACTATTTAGGAGTCGGAGTTTGAGCTTTAGAGAGTACGCAGCGTTTTTCCAGACTGTTATTTATTTGGTATAAGCATTGCCTGCACAAATAATTCAGGCTCGAGACTTCGGTTGGATTTGATGAGTCTTCCAAGATACTTAAATTCTGTAACCTCATCTAGCTCATCTGAACCAACATTCAGTTGCCAGGCCGGGGTTGTATTTACGTTGTTACGCATAACCTTCGTCTTTTGAGTACTAGTTGACAATCCAACTTGCCCAGCTTTGTTCGAGAGCTCGGTGATGTTCTGTTGCAAGTCTTCTCTTAGATGAGAGAGGAGCGCAATGTCATCAGCAAAATCACCGTCAAAGACAGTACACCTCTCAATCAACTGTATTCCTCCAACGAAATAACAGGACCAAAGTAAATGGTCAATGAGAATCGTGAAGAGCACAGGAGAGAGGATACAACCTTGTCGTACACCAGAATTGATCTAGAACCATTCCGTCAGGTCTTCATCGTCGGTTCATACGGCGGCTAGCTGGTCATTGTTTAAAGCAACAATAATAGCATTGTATAAAGCAACAATAATATCACGATGAGGGAAGCATGATACTCTAACATTTAGGCCATGGCCAGCGCAAAAGTCTATTAATCGCACTCCATTGTCATTTATCACACCAAGACACGTGCTTGCCAATCACTTCAGGGGCATAGCTGCGGTCATTACCAACTTTAGCATTGAAATCAACCACACAAAACGAGAATGTTATGTTCAGGTACTGAGTTGACTAGATCATTTAAATCAGAACAAAACGCATCATTCAAAGAATCATCAGCCTCATTCATCGAGGCATAAGCAGATATATTTGTCATTTTCGACGGAGAACTAACACAACGAGCTTTTAGCATCCTCTTGTTTTTGGCATAAATTCGAGCATCGATTTCTTAGCTGCTTTAGTCACAGCTAAGGAAACTCCAGCGTCACGCCTCCTCTCCTTACCAGAGAAGAAGACTTTATATCCATCACCATGGATATAAAGATTGCTTCGTTGTCAGAAAGTGTGTCCGGGGTCGGTCCATGGTCGTCATCTGGGAAGTCAAATCAGATCCATGGCAACTCTTTGTCGATTCGAAAATCATCGTTTTTTTTACGGGGAAAGGTGATTGGCCTGTCGCCCGTCCTCTCCTGGCTTGGGACAGGCTGCTCGTCAATACCCCGGAAGGCATGGATCCTTACAGGTGAAATTAAGAAGCTACGCAATTAAGGTGCAAGAACTAATATATCAAATTTGATTATTAAAGGTTTGGTTCTGTTGATAAGGCGTTCTTTATCAAGGGAACTTTGAATTAGAGTGGCTTACGTTCGACTCCTGCTTGTTTTTTTTTTCAATCATGTTTTCTCCCTTTTTTATGTTCATTTTCAGATAATTTAACTGTATTTGTAAATATGATGCACTCATTTTCTAACACATGTCCCAAGAAGTTTTTCAGTCAAGCATTTTGATTCAAATCGGAATAGAGGTCATCCGGTTCATGGTTTGCAATGACATTTTGAGTAGATCACTAAATCCAGACCTCAAACGAGTGGCGTAATTTTTTCAAAATCTTGTGTATGTGTGGAGGAGGTCATCATTGGAGCCAATTTTCCCAAAACAAGTGAAAATGAAAGAGAAAACTGAAAAACGAGCCGTATAGTAATAAAAAAGGTAAAGATGTACTAAATAAAAATGACCTGTTTCAGGGATGCTTGAATTATGCATGCTTATCTTAGTTTTGACAATAAATTTTGGCGAAACTAAATTTCAGATGAGGGGGGGGGGGGTAAACTGGGGTGTGGAGGAAAACTGAGGTCTGGGAGGGGAATTTGCCCCGTCTGCCCTATAGAAAATTACACCACTGACCCCAACCCTCTACCACTTAGTGGTTGGAGAGTTTAGGCATGTGGTTCTGGAACCACTCAAAATTAAAAGAAGGATTACTTACTGTTTTACTTACTTATTCAAATCATTTACTTGACAATTCCTCCATAATGTTCTCTCTATATGTAAGATTATACATCCAAAGAGGAAGAAAGACAAATGAAAACAGTTCTCTAAGAGAATTCAGGTCATTCTTCCCAAAATTTTGAAATGAAAACGAACTTGGTTTATAATACCGTATATCGTACCTACACAAAAAATGATCTTTTTTGAAATTTCCATTCATTTCTGAGTAAAGAGTGGCTTTTTATTTAGGGATAGGTCAAATGGCTCCCTAAGCCCAAAGGCACATTTTTGTTGAGCTAGCAAAATTTTCTGTAAGTCTGTCGATACATGAACCTGTTAGCTCATTTAACCTTTTGCGTCGTAGCTACTCGTTTGGAGCTACTTTCTTAAGTGCTACTAATATAATTTTTTTAAACAAAGAATTAAAGATCTATTTCTTCTTTTTTATTTTTTTTTTACAAAGAGAAAGGACATTATGTTTTGATTTTTTTTTCCACTCTAAACTTATTTTTTTCCTTCAATTCTTGTACGGCTTCTTAGTTCAGCTCCTTAATAAGGGTTGAGGTGTCTTATCTCCCTTAGATTGGAGGTGATTAGAAATTATATATAAAAAAAAGTTTGCAGCTGAGACTAAGGACCAAAATTAAAACTTAAAACGTGCAGAAATTGTTCCGTATTAATGAAAGAGGTCATAGCAGTGTTGTTTCTAAATTAAATTTTAATCAAATAAACGAGCATAGATTAATTAAAAAAAAAAGAATTTTTCTGAGGGAAATAAAGAGCCAAGTTGAAACTTAAAACGAACAAAAATTATTACTTCACAGCCTATCTAACATATATCAATATTAACATATTCTTTTTGTATCTAATCTCTTTATAACATTACAGAAAACTAGTGCTTTACTGAAAACACAAAACAATATAGGAGTTTTGGTACGGTCAAAGTAAACCTTTTAAGGACACTTTTAACACTATTTAAGTAAAGCATTTGTAGATAGTTACTTTATTTATTTTTTTCGTTCAATTTGGCATCACTTCTGCACAATGAGCTCAGTTCAATGATTGACTGTCGGTTTGGATCTGAAAAGGAAATTTCATTTTTCCTTTTCTGATTGATTTATCAGGTAACAAGATGTTACCTGATAAATCAATCCATTACTTTATATTCTGTGTAATGACTCTAAACTTATTATCTTTCTGCCTAAGTTTTTAAGATAATTTTAATTGTATACTGAAAGTTGGTGATACCACAGATCCTGTTGGACAATTAGTAGAGGAAAGATACGGAAAAAAAGGGTCAAACCTCGGGGAAATTGCAACAATTTTTTTTTTACACCAAAATGTTCAGAAAAATTAGCTTAATGATATAAAAATTCGCCCTTGAAGGGGGGAAATCGATTTGTGTGGTTATAAATATTTTGGAGTTTAAATAGTTGTTTCCTATCAAATCAAGCATGCTGAATCCAAATATGAATTCAGATTTTAATTTTTCAGTACCCTAATGCCCATTTCCACCCATAAAGGGCAGTGGGTGGGGGGGGGGAGGTAAAACTTGAAATTAAGAGGCTGCTGGATTATTTGGTTTTTCCTATGAAATCAATGGTGGCGAATTCGAAAATGAAGTTAAAAACTTGATTTTACGTGGTCAATTACCTCATCATCTTTCCTAAAACGCCTGTGAAAGTTGACCAACATGAACTAGTTATTTTAGTCACTTGTCGGTTGATTCACCATTTCCAATCAAGCTAGGAATGCCAACTTAGACTCCGAGTCTCGAACAGTTTAATTTCAAACCAGTATTCCAGACTGCCCGCCCCCCCCCCAGTTTGCGGTTTCCATTCCTTAGTGTCATTCTTTATAATCAGTGGAGTCACCTACCATAGTACTTGCTATAAGACTGGCGTGTTCAAGGCTATATACAAGGTTTGTGCCATTTTTTTTACTCCCGCAAAAAAAAGACAAAAGAATAAACTGGGATCCGCGAGCGTTGAGTATAAGTATTTAGTGAGATAGTGTTTAGGATTGTGCTTCTGATTTTTGAAAAGAGCGGATAATCATTTCTGCTTTTCAACTTCATTTATGTAATGCCATCTACTGTTTATCATTCAAGCTGAGTGTGTTATTCTAGGTGGCGATGGATTGAAATCTGATTTGATTGTGCCTGGATTGACTGAACAAACAGTAAATCAAACGTTTTTGGAAGAGTCGAAAGAGAAAGCACATTTTTTTCAGAATGTAGGAGACAACATCGATTATGATATTGATACTATCGACGGCCTGAATACCTTTCATAGAATGAGTCTTATTGAAGTGTCCACACCTGAGTTTCCGGCAAAGGAGCTATCAGGGCCAAGAAAAGAAGTAAGTGGAGATGAGATGAAGTCAATCGTCACCGTGCCATTCTACACTTACCAAAAACCGCAAAGTCGCAACCAAGGACTTTTGTTTGCTTGATAAAAAATGGTGACACTTATGACAATGATTGGGAGGTTGAAACGCTTTGGCGCATCTCTGGCTTTTTCAAAACTTCATACATGAGCTGGTCGGCCTTTATGTGGTCAATACAGTAAAAGCTACCTCATCCGGAAAAATTGAATATTCGTTTTTTGCCAATGATTAACCACGACCCAAGCGATATCTCTTGTGTTTATTCTACACTTATGCATGCTAACGAGCGCGCTAATCAAGCTGGAAAAAATCTAGTTATTACCTTTGACCAACCGCTTTACTGGAAGGAGAAGTGTATCGTCGATGCAGAGCCTGCCACAAGTGCTTTAAGAAATGCTATTGTTATCCTGGGTGGATTTCACACACGCATGAGTTTCCTAGGAGCCATTGGCTTCCTTATAGCTGACTCGGGACTTTGAAAATCCTATGTCAAGTATACGCACCTAACACTGGGCGTAGTATGTTACA
The DNA here is from genome assembly GCF_049724085.1 of Artemia sp. Qi Xiang Cuo. Taxonomy (NCBI): domain Eukaryota; kingdom Metazoa; phylum Arthropoda; class Branchiopoda; order Anostraca; family Artemiidae; genus Artemia; species Artemia sp. Qi Xiang Cuo. Next base: position 53,901,394 of record NC_142810.1, read on the forward strand.
CGGCAAAGCTGTCTCTCGTGCAGTGCGAGGTTATGGTCTGTTGGAGGTAGCTCTTTATGTGAATCTTTTATTATCAGAACTGCGTAACAGAGCGTTTGATGGAAATGAGATGCTACCAGAGCCCCTTGAAAAGGCAAAGCAGGCGTAAGAGTTGCTCCTTGAAGGAGATGCCGTCGACGAAGCGCAGGTGTCGCAAGCAGCAGAGCCTATCTATGAATTAGTTCAAAGTGCAAAAGAACTATTGTCCGAGTCCAGAGCTGCCCGTCTTTTGTTTCAGTATCTGGACCTACTCGGAATCCTGAGAAAGAACCTGAGAGCTGAACGAAGTGGCAACCTTGAGCTTTATCTACAGTCGTTGTTGGAAATTCTTCCTTACTTTGCTGCTTCCGGCCACAATCTTTACATGAAGTCTACTTGGCTGTTCGTGCAGTCGATGTTTCAGTTGAAGAAAGAAAACCCAGAGCAGTTATGAACGTTACAGGAGTACCTGTTCATCCGAAGAACTACTGGACAGCACTTTCTCCTGATTTGGTGATCGAACAGACGTTAATGAGAAGTATGAAAACGAGTGGCGGTCTGACGAGAGGTAGAGGCATGACTGAACTGCAGCGGACATCTGCTATGCCTACTTTGGTTCTAGTTAACGAACGCATGCAGAACCTGACTGGCCTCGCAGAGTTGACTATTGAAAATCACGCAGTAGCGATATCTTCCAGGAGAGCTAGAGACATGGCAGACATCGAAAAGATAGTTTGATACATAGAGCTCCTAGAACGTTTCAGGCAGGAATCACAGCTATTGAACGTGGTTACTGGTGTCCACGCTTCATCATCTGTAAACGCAGACGATGCCATATCTGTGGGAGAAACGATTCTGAAGGATATGGAAGCGAAAGACGTTGACAAATATGTTTTCGGGAAAAAGGAGAAAGCTGTAACTATGGCTGAGAAGTCATTTGTGGTGATAGATAGCGAGAGAGTAATGGTCGACCCTGCTCTAATCTTTCAACGTCTAGATGCAGGGGCTAGTACCAGTGGTTCTGACTTGAATGAGGTTCTGTCCTTTGAGCTCTGTACTTTTCCACCATTGTTCTTTAGTTCGTCCGAGGTGATGAGGACAGGCGACAAAGCATCTCTAACAAATACACTGATGAAAATTGAGGGACTTGAGGGTCCAAAGACATTGCCATACTCCCAGAGAGTTTTGGACGGTGACCGGCTAGTCCATAAGATCCGGTGGACTGCCGGATCCACATATTCTGAGGTGGCAGAATCTTACGTAGATTATGTCACAAGACATTTCGGCAGGGCAGCGGTAGTTTTTGACTCTTACACTGATACACCGACGACGAAAAATTGCACACAGCTGAAGACAAACCAAAGGTTTGTCGTGTGCAACGATTGAATTCTCTCCTAACATGAAGATCGTCAAAAGTAAGGAGGAATTTCTGAGAAATCCCAAAAGTAAACAACGCTTTATTGACCTACTTACTAAGAGGCTGGAGAAATCAGGATGCAAAGTTCTACATGCTCAGGATGATGCCGATGTCTTAGTTGTTCAAACTGCAGTCAGTTGCGCTGCAACTTCATCGACCACTTTCATTGGAAATAATACTGATCTATTAGTCCTTCTGCTGTACCATGCCAAGCTTGATGCATGTAATATCTTTATGTAGACAGACACGGCAGAAAACCTACTCGTCTGCCACGCAATGTCTGGCTGGGATACAACATCTAGACTTCACGGCGTAGGGAAACCATTAATGGTTTCCTTGTCACTGAAAGATGGGATTTCCCCCTCCTTTTCCAACACATCTGTTCTGCGATTTGCTTGATCAGCTTTCTGGTATAGAGACCTTCTCTAAAAACGTGTTTATGTTTTGGGATATTTTAATTGTAATATGTTAAATGTTGGATCAAGTGATGAATGTGACCATCTCTTTGATGTGCTTTCTTCTTCTGGGTTACTTCCTTCACTTTTTTTCCTTCTCGTGTTCATCCTACAAGAAATTCTGCCACTTTGATAGATAATATTTTCACTTCTTATTCTCCAAAATTGAAGTTTACTTCTGGTCTTGTTTTCACTGATCTGTCTGATCACTTCCCTATTTATCTATCACTTTTTGTGCCTAAAACTGAGATTGCTGTGGATGAGCAAGGTGAATTTTCTTTTATAACTTTTACCGATAAAGAAATTTATAATTTAATTATCCTCCTGGGACCTGGTGTCCACGTCTGTGGACACCCCCATAAAATATTTTTTGTGCAAAGGCCTCGCCATCTAGCAAAGATTTCGTTATTTCAACGTGCTTTTTGGACCTGGAAAGCCATCTACGATTTTTTTCAGAAAGTTTCTGCGAATTTTAGTGGTATTTTTACAAACTAGAAAAGGCTAAAATAAGGAGATGAAAAAAAGCAAAGGTAAGAAAAAAAAAGAAACTGATGAGAACAAGTTCTGAGAAAAATCAGGTGTACTTTCTAGATTGTAGACAGTACTTAGATAGTTTTGAAAGCAGTTAGTTTGACAAGTGTCATCTTTCGGAACTTCGAAAACCTCTATGTCCACGTCTGTGGCCGGGCGGTTCCAATCGAGTAAAAAGCTAGGGTTGATTTTTCGTAGTTCAAATCTCGATTCTAATGGGGTTAGCAGAGGCCAATGATTGTTTGATTTACTAAATTCGCAACAACCTAGCCGCCACTCACCCATAAGAAATCGCCACCCCCGTAAAGTGTCCCTACCCACCCCCATTCTGTCTCCCATACCCTTTTCTTCCTTACTTTATAAAAAACTTCAATTCCCTTTTTTGCAAATAAAATCAACCAAAATAACAACCCGTAAGTCTGCTAAAAATTAAACTATTTTGTATATATTATTTTTTCATTGTTGAATATTTGGTTATTTTATTTGTTACCCTTTTTATCTTTTTATTTTATGACCTTAAAAATATTTTATAGTTATGACCTATATTTATGAGTTTTGTATTTTGTGTTTTCTGACTGTTAACTGTCGTGTTTTAGTTAAAGTGGTAACTATGTGTTGTTATTGTATTATTTTGTTATTGTATTTTTTTTTACTAAGAAATGCAAATTTGGTCCACTAGGGTTTGTGATAGTTCTTTTGCCAATCTCTATCTATCTATCTATCTATCTATCTATCTATCTATCTAGCTATTAGTTTCAAGCTTACTGAACCTGTTCCTTTATTTTAGTTTCCCTTGATGACGCCCTTGGAATGCTTGATGAGAGTGACCTGGACCTCTCTGATTTAGATGATGATGAGGAATGGATAAAAAACCACTCCTTGTCGTCTTCAGACTGTGATGGTGAACCAGCTGTTGCAGCCATTCCGTCATCAAGCAGTTATGCTGTTCTTCCAGATGTTGAAAATAAAGAATCTGATGATGACGTACCCTTAGCAACCCGTGCCAAACGCTTGAAGGCTGACGAAGTCCTGGAGGAAGTCTCGGCGGTTCGATAATCATCATGGCCCGGACGTGGGCCCCGCTCATTTCCAGGACCACGACGATTGGAGTACAGAACAATTCTTTTTGCAATATTACCCAGAGAGCTTCTTCGAACATACAACTTTTTGCATGAACTAAAGCTATCAGCTGGTCCACCACAAAACCTTAAATGTAACTCCAGCCGAGCTGCAAATTTTCGCTGGCATTGTCATCCTGATGGGGACCCTCAAGTTTCCTCGGATCTGCATGCACTGATCTAGGAAGTTTAGGGTGAATGCCATATCGCAAAAGATGACTCGAGACAGATTCTTCACAATCCGATCGAACCTGAAGTTCGTTGTTGATTCGGAAATCTCAGACGAAAAAAAAACAAAAATAGGCTTTGGAAGGTGCAGCCGATCCTTGACAACTTCAGGAATATCTGTCTCCAGTTGCCACGTGACAGGAACTGTTCAATTGACCAACAGATGATACCCTTCCAGGGTATGTCGACTCTCAAGCAATATGTACCTAACAAGCCCAATCCGGTTGGATTAAAGAATTTTGTCCTTGCCAGCTCCTCAGGGCTGATACTTGACTTCCAAATCTACCAGGGAGCCACCACCCTGGAAGAACAGCTGGTAGCACATGGCTTGTCAGCTGGGATCGTACTGCGCTTGTCTGAGACCCTACTAGAAGGTATATACCTCTATTTTGACCAATTCTTCTCGTCTGTTAAGCTCCTCGACATGCTGGCTGAAAGAAAAATAAATGCGACCGGAACTATCATGAAGAACCGTTTGGGTGCCAACGGCCCAACGCTTTTTACCGAAAAAGAAATGAAAAGAAAGGGCAGAGGAACCTCTGTCATATCTGTGCGCTCAGATAAAAAAGTAGCCGTGACCCAGTGGTATGATAACAAAGTGGATCTCCTGTCTTCAAACTGCAAAGGCATAGAAGAGGAGACAGAGGTCAAATGGTATGACAAGGGCCAGGAGTCTTACGCGCAGGTCAAATGTCCACAAATAGTCTCCGACTACAACACCTACTTGGTTGGGGTCAACCTTGTAGACCGCATGCTTAGCTATTACCGGTTTGAGATGCGTACTAAAAAATTGACTGTGCGTCTGTTTCATCATTTTGTGGATGCTGCACTAGCCAATGCATTTCATGAGCTGAAGGGCTGTGGACCAGAAGTTTCCGGTGACCTCAAACAGCTCATTGATCTTTGTTTCAACGTGGCTGAGTTTTTGCTCAATTCTGGAAGCTCAGAGTCACGAGGTCAAAAAAATAGCAACGAAGAGCCATTGGGTGAAACTCAACACCGTGTTTTGAGCGTGAAAAAGAGGCCAATCCCTCCCCCACATGCCAGAGCTGCACTTCATCTACCAGAATTTTTTGACTTGTCAAATGCATCTTAGTGCAGAAGGCCTGGATGCTGCAAAAGGTCAAGACGGATGTGCTTGTAGTTTAAAATCATTCTCTGCTTGACACAAGACAACAACTGCTTCAAGATATTTCATGAAGAGTAATGTTTTGTTTTCAACGTTTTGACATATCTATTTTAATAGACGAAACATATTTTTACTATACTCTGAGCTCTATGGGGACCCAATGTCCACACGTGGGGACACCCCCCAGTGGGTGGGTGGGGGGGTTAACTTTTTTTTTTAGTTGATCAATGGTCAAAATGATTTTTTTTAAGTCAACTACAAAGAAATGAACATAATCAGGAAAGTTTTTCTATGGTCAGGTCTCAGGAGGATTATTCTTCGGAGTAATGATTGGTATAGTGTTCTTGAAGCTAATGATGTTGATTGTGCAACAAGTTTATTTGTGTGTCGTATGGGAGCTCTGTTGGATAAGCATTTTCCTCTTAGGAAGAGACCAAGGAATTCTATACCCAAATGCCCATGGATGTCCAAAGGTCTGATCAATGCTACACATATGAAGGCGTCTCTGTTCAAGGTTGCATGTAAAAGTAAAACACGGAATGATCTTTTGAAGTATAAACATTATAAAAATGTACTTACGACTTCAGTACGCGCAGCCAAAAAGCTCTATTTTTCGCGTCGAATTCATGAGTGTAAGGGGAACTTGCGAAAGGTTTGGAATGTAGTTAATGAAGCTATTTCTTTGCAAGAAACTCAAACAGTTCCCCCCCCCCATGTCATTACAGGAATGCTGATGGATCTATTGTGGATAAAAATTCTTCAGCAAACGCCTTCAATTCGTATTTCACCACTCTTCCTTCAGTTCCCATTCAACCTAAGAGTAGAGTAAGTAGTTTTCTCATAGCAGAAAAGTCATTTTTCCTTTCCCCATGCAGTGATATTGAAATTTATAGTATTACTTCCAAGCTTCCATGTAGCAGTTTATTTGATTGTTTAGGTCTGAGTTATAATTTTCTTAAAAAAATTTGTTATTTTTTTTCTAAGCCCATTTCACACATGACTAGCCGCTAGCTTTTGTCATGTGTTTTCCCTCGTTTATTTAAAGTCGCTAATTTTTTACCTTTACATAAAAAAGGTGATTCATTTCTAATTTCAGACTATAGACCCATTTCTCTTCTTCCTGTCATCTCTAAGGTTGTTGAAAGAGTAGTGTATCGTAATCCCTCTTCATTTGTATTTAGTACTAATATGACTGCAGGAAATCCTCTCATAACTAACCATCAGTATGGTTTTCGTCCCACTTTCTCCACCTTGTATGCACTTTCTGATGCAACAGAGTTTGTGTGTCTTAATTTGGACAAGAGCGTGTGTGTTTTGGGTTTATTTCTAAACTTTTCAAAGGCCTTTGATATGGTTGACCACTCTGTTCTTTTGTCTAAACTATCTTCATTTGGAGTAGATGGAGTCCCACTAGAATGGTTAAGGTCTTATCTGTCGGGAAGGTCTCAGTATGTTTCAGTTAATGGTAATTCTTCCACTTCTTTGCCTATATTGAAGGGTGTCCCACAGGGCTCTGTGCTTGGACCACTTTTGTTTTTAATTTACATTAATGATCTCGTTGATGGTCTTCATCCCCTTGTGCACCCTATTCTTTTTGCTGGTGACAGTAACTTTTTCATTGCTGCAGTAGACCTGTCTTCTGCCACTTTCTAGCTCGAGATCTCCTGGATAAAGTAAAAAATTGGTGCTGGCCAAAAGCTACGACTCTCATCAGCCAAAAAAGTGCCATTGTACCATTCAGAACCCCTTATCGTATGAAAGACGCAAAGAAGCCACCCACCCTGACTTATGGGAATGATGTTATAACGCAAGCTGCTGTGGTGAAATTTATTGGTGTGTATCTTGACTGTTTTCTCTCTTTTAAGCCTCATATAACTCACACCCGTTCCCTCATCTTCCGCCAGTCTTCAATGTTGCACCGGGTTAACTCATTTCTTCCCCCAGATGTTATGATTTCTCTTTATTATGCTTTTATTTTTCCTTACCTTTCTTATTGCTGCTCTGTCTGGGGTAATACTAATAAATCTCTTCTCTGCTCACTTCAAAGAGCCCAAAATAGGGGAGTGAAGGCTACTTTTCTTCTCCCTCGGCTTTATCCTTCCTCTGATCTTTATAAAGATACTCGAATAGCTCCACTGGATCGTATTGTGGGTAAAAGTAATCTTTATTTAGCGCATTTTGCTTTTCTAGGTACACTTCCACCGCCTCTGCAAAAATTTTTTTCACGGACAGGCTCAGGTAGGTAGTCTAATTTTTTACCTAGTTCTTCTCGTAGACTTATTTTGCCCAAACGTTCATCTACAGCAGCCCAGAGGTCTGCTGTTTATAAATCAATTCAATTATGGAATTCAATCCCACCAGATGTCCCGTTATTTCTGTCTGCAAAGGCAGTTATTCGTCGTGTCTTTCCAGTTTAGTAATTTCTCTCTCCTTGGTTTTTTTTCACTGTTTTCTCTTTTCCTAGTGTTTCTCCTTTTTGTGTTTTTCCCTTATATGTTTTTTTTTTTTTTTTTTTTTTTTTTTTTTTTTTTTTTTTTTTACTATATGGTAGTGTTTATTCTCTTTAATCTTTATTTCATATATATTGTTTAATTTAGAGTAATATTTATGGTTGTTTTAGTGCTTTATTATGTTGTAAGGCCCACAACAAGCCAAGCTTCTTGGGCCAAATACTTTTTCTTTACGGTACTTTATTTGATATAACATGATCCTTTAGCCGCAGGAATCCGACAAATAATGATCTGCTTAATTTACCCCCCCCCCCCCCCGGTCCGTGAAGGTGAAAATTGATACTGGGGTACGGAACACTTGATTTCTGTCGTCAGATTCGGATTCTTCATGCTTGATTTGATACAAAACGACCCCTTAAACCCAAAAATACGTCCAAATAGAAATTCCGATTTCCCCCCTCATTTTACCCCTTCAAGGGAGATTTTGGGTAGTTATGCAAGGGGGATTTGGGGGATTTTATTTTGTGTGATCAAGCTGATTTTTCTGATCATTTTGGTGTTAAAAAAAATTCTATTGCAATTTCCCCGAGGTCAAACCGTATTTTTCCTCCACTATATGAAAAACGTTATAAATTAGTTTGCTGTTGTGAGGCTACGTTTTTACTTTTAACTCCTAAATCAATATTCTTGTTTTTATACTTGGCTTTTGTGTTTTTAGTAAAGCGCTAGTTTTCTGTAATATTACAAACATAGGGAAATATCTCCAGTTGATTTATTTGCATTAGTTTTATTGATATATGTTAGATCGGCTGTGAAGTATTAATTTTTGTTCGGTTTAGTTTCAACTTCGCTCTTTACTGCCCTCGGAAAAACTTTGTTTTTTTAAATTAATTTTGTATAAGGGGCTTTGGAGGCTGAAATGGTTTGGATGTAAAAATATTGTGCCAAAACTAGATCTTGGAAAATAAATAAAAATGAAACAGCTCATGTAACGAGCTTGTTGGTTTTTTAAAACTCTTTTCTAAGATTTTGAGAAAGTGTAATGTAATTTGTTCGTTACGGCAAACAGATTTAAGCATATGAATTTGACTTACTTGACTTATATGCCATCCGGGCCTTGTGGCTGTATTGGGGCTTCTTCTCTTCTCACTAGTCGTTGAATATGGCGACGGTATTTGGTTCTATCTGGTGCAAGACACAGGAACTGGGTGAGGTTCTTTCCATTGAAGTTGTCATACCATCTTTTGCGAGGTCGGCCACGAGGTCGTGTACCATCTACTCATCCTTCAGAAGTGATTTTGGGGAGTTGATTTGACGCCAGTCATTAGGTATAACCAAACCAGCGGAATTTCTCGTATCTAACTTTGTTCATAATAGTTTGTGAGTAGTGGAGGAGCTTATGGGGACGTTCATCAGCTGCTCACTTGGTGTAGGTGGTCCCTGTTATACGTTGGAGACGTTTTGTTGCAAATACGGAGATTCGCCTTTCGTCATTAGCTTTAATTGACCATATTTCCCTTGCATAAACAGCAATGGGGATTATGAGAGAGTTACTATCATCCAAATTGATGATAGGCCCTTGAAGCTGCTGGTTGCAAGGCTCAGTCTACTGAGCCTAAATGAGGTCAAAAAGCAGTTCTTTTTACTATTTACCTCATTTCCACCTCTAAGGGGTCTGTAATATGAGGGGTTGTTAAGTATAATATCTTGAAAAACCACTTCTTTAATCGAGATCAGAGCTTCAGATCAATCAGTTATATAAAAAAAACGTTTAGAACTCAGGTAAATTTATCACAAGAATATTTTGATTTTAAAGCACAACCTAAAGCTAATTCTTCTTCCTGCTCGTCTTCGTTATCGTCCTCATCCTGTCTTGCTGCAGCGCTAGTGCATAGCGCTCCTTTACACTCCCCGCAGGCAAAGTTGCAGGGCAAACCGTTCTGACGGCAGCTGCATCTGAGCGACTAACACCCGCTAGTGCTCTGGCACCGCACCATCGTCAGTAGGTTTTTCGGTACAGGTGAAGCATCTGCCAACAATAGGAAGATACATATTCCGTGACGAAGAGAGGTGCCAACCCCGCTCATAGGGCTTTAGCGAATTTGACGTTTCTTACCACTTCATTATTTGAAAATAGCACCTGTTAAAGTGATACTTTGCGGCAGCCCAAGTCGGCAGAAGCCGCTCTGCCTGAACAAAACCATTTGCACTTGCAACCCGCATTGTAAATGCTCGCACCCGGAAATCCTTCAGGGTCCTCTCATTGCTTTTCCCTTTGTATATGCGGAGCAAAGCTTTCTCTCCAGCTTCGGCAATCTTCTGATGGTTGGATCCTGGTGTCATGAAGATTTTGCTAGCATCCTTAAAAATCCCATCTTTAAGTGACAAGGAAACCATTGCTGGTTTCCCTACGCCGTAAAGTCTAGATGTTATATCCCAGCCAGACATTGCGTGGCAGACGAGTAGGTTTTCTGCCGTGTCTGTCTACATAAAGATATTACATGCATCAAGCTTGGCATGGTACAGCAGGAGGACTAATAGGTCGGTATCATTCCCAATCAAAGTGGTCGATGAAGTTTCAGCACAATTGACTGCAGTTTGTACAACTAAGACATCAGCATTATCCTGAGCATGTAGAACTTTGCATCCTGATTTCTCCAGCCTCTTAGTAAGTAGGTCAATAAAGCGTTGTTTACTTTTGGGATTTCTCAGAAATTCCTCCTTACTTTTGACGATCTTTATGTTAGGAGAGAGTTCAATCGTTGCACACGACAAACGTTTGGTTTGTCTTCAGCTGTGTGCAATTTTTTGTCGTCGGTGTATCAGTGTAAGAGTCAAAAACTACCGCTGCCCGGCCGAAATGTCTTGTGACATAATCTACGTAAGATTCTGCCAACTCAGAATATTTGGATCCGGCATTCCACCGGATCTTATGGACTAGCCGGTCACCGTCCAAAACTCTCTGGGAGTATGGCAATGTCTTTGGACCCTCAAGTCCCTCAATTTTCATCAGTGTATTTGTTAGAGAGGCTTTGTCGGCTGTCCTCACCACCTCGGACGAACTAAAGAGCGATGGTGGAAAAGTACAGAGCTCGAACGACAGAACCTCATTCAAGTCAGAACCACTGGTACTAGCCACTGCAGCTAGACGTTGAAAGATTAGAGCAGGGTCGACCATTACCCTCTCGCTATCTATCACCACAGATGACTTCTCAGCCATAGTTACAGCTTTCTTTTTTCTCCCGAAAACATATTTGTCAATGTCGTTCGCTTCCATATCCTTCAGAATCGTTTCTCCCACAGATTTGGCATCGTCTGTGTTTACAGATGATGAAGCGTGGACACCAGTAACCACGTTCAACAGCTGTGATTCCTGCCTGAAACGTTCTAGGAGCTCTATGTATCAAACTATCTTTTCGATGTCTGCCATGTCTCTAGCTCTCCTGGAAGATATCGCTACTGCGTGATTTTCAATAGTCAACTCCGCGAGGCCAGTCAGTTTCTGCATGCGTTCGTTAACTAGAACCAAAGTAGGCATAGCAGATGTCCAAATTGAACGCTGTAATTCAGTCATGCCTCCACCTCTCGTCAGACCACCACTCGTTTTCATACTTCTCATTAACGTCTGTTCGATCACCAAATCAGGAGAAAGTGCTGCCCAGTAGTTCTTCGGATGAACAGGTACTCCAGGAACGTTCATAACTGCTCTGGGTTGTATTTCCTCGACTGAAACATCGACTGCACGAACAGCCAAGTAGGCTTCATGTAAAGATTGTGGCTGGAAGCAGCAAAGTAAGAAGGCATGTCTAACAATGACTGTAGATACAGCTCAAGGTTGCCACTTCGTTCACCTTTCAGGTTCTTTCTCAGGATTCCGAGTAGGTCCAGATACTGAAACAAAAGACGGGCAGCTCTGGACTCGGACAATAGTTCTTTTGCACTTTGAACTAATTCATAGATAGGCTCTGCTGCTTGCGACACCTGCGCTTCATCGACGGCATCTCCTTCAAGGAGCAACTCGTACGCCTGTTTTGCCTTTTCAAGGGGCTCTGGTAGCATGTCATTGCCATCAAACGTTCTGTTACCCAGTTCTGATGATAAAAGGTTCGCATAAAGAGCTACCTCCAACAGACCATAGCCTCGCACTGCACGAGAGACAGCTTTGCCGTGTAACATGCTACGCCCAGTGTTAGGTGCGTATACTTGACATAGGATTTTCAAAGTCCCGAGTCAGCTATAAGGAAGCCAATGGCTCCTAGGAAACTCATACGTGTGTGAAATCCACCCGGGTCAACACTAGTACTTTTTAAAGCACTTGTGGCAGGCTCTGCATCAATGATACACTTTGCCCTCCAGTAAAGCGGTTGGTCAAAAGTAATGACTATAGTTTTTCTTGCTCGACTAGAGCGCTCATTCGCATGTATAAGTTCAGAATAAACACAGGAGATATCGCTTGGGTTGTGGTTAATCATTGGCAAAAAACGAATATTCGATTTTTCCGGATGAGGTAGCTTTTACTGTATTGACCACATAAAGGCCGACCAGCTCATGCATGAACTTTTGAAAAAGCAAGAGATGCGCCAGATCATTTCAACCTCCTAATTATTGTCATGAGTGTCACCATTTTTTGTCAAGCAAACAAAAGTCCTTGGTTGCAACTTGGCGGGTTTTTGGTAAGTGTAGAATGGCACGGTGCCGATTGACTTCATCTTATCTCCACTTACTTCTTTTCTTGGCACTGAAAGCTCCATTGCCGGAAACTCAGGTGTGGACACTTCAATAATACCCATTCCATGAAAGGTATTCAGGCCGTCGATAGTAGCAATATCATAATCGACGTTGTCTCCTACATTCTGAAAAAAATGTGCTTTCTCTTTCGACTCTTCCAAAAACGTTTGATTTACTGTTTGTTAAGTCAATCCAGGCACAATCAAATCAGAATTCAACCCATCGCCACCTAGAAGAAACTCAGCTTGAATGATAAACAGTAGATGGCATTGCACAAATGAAGTTGAAAAGCAGAAATGATTATCCACTCTTTTCAAAAATCAGAAGCATAATCCTAAACACTATCTCACTAAATACTTATATTCAACGCTCGCGGATCCCAGTTTATTCTTTTGTCTTTTTTGGTGGAAGTAAAAAAAAACGGAACAGACCTTGTATATAGCCTTGAACACGCCAGTATTATAGCAAGTATTATGGTAGATGGCTCCACTGATTATAAAGAATAACACTAAGGAACGGAAACCACAAACGGGGGGGGGCAGGGGAGTCTTGAATAGTGGTTTGAAATTAAACTGTTCGAGACTCGTATTCTAAGGTGGCATTCCTAGCTTGATAGGAAATGGTGAATCAACCGACAAATGATTAAAATAAATAGTTCATGTTGGTCAACTTTCACAGGCGTTTTAGGAAAGATGATGAGGTAATTGACCACGTAAAATCAAGTTTTTAACTTCATTTTTGAATTCGCCACCATTGATTTCATAGGAAAAGACCAAATAATCCAGCAGCCTCTTAATTTCAAGTTTTACCCCCCCCCCACCCACTTCCCTTTATGGGTGGAAATGGGCATTAGGGTACTGAAAAATTAAAATCTGAATTCAGATTTGGATTCAGCATGTTGGACTTGATAGGAAACAAATATTTAAACTCCAAAATATGAATAACCACAAAAATCGATTTCCCCCCTTCAAGGGCGAATTTGGGATACTTGTGCAGGGGGGATCTGGGGGGATTTTTTATATCATTAATCTAATTTTTCTCGACATTTTGGTGTAAAAAAAAAAAAAATTTTTGCAATTTCCCCGAGGTTTGACCATTTTTTTTCCGTATCTTTCCTCTACTAATTGTCCTACAGGATCTGTGGTATCACCAACTTTCAGTATACAATTAAAATTATCTTAAAAACGTAGGCAGAAACATAATAAGTTTAAAGGTCATTACACAGAATATAAAATAATGGATTGATTTATCATGTTACATCTTGTTCTCATCTAGTATTGCTCGAAATGAAGAACATATCAACCGTAATATGAACTCTGGAATTCCAGTTATTTCTCTCTATAATACGGAGAATTTTAAGCTATGATATATATTCTAAAGCGAGTCTGTGGTGACACTCCGAATTTCTCAATAAAATAATCATGAAATTTCCTTTTCAGATCCAAACGACAGTCAATCATTGAACTGAGCTCATTGTGCAGAAGTGATGCCAAATTAAACGAAAAAATAACTAAAGCAACAATCTAAAAATGCTTTACTCAAATACTGTTAAAAGTGTCCTTAAAAGGTTAACTTTTACCGTACCAAAACTCCTATATTGTTTTGTGTTTTCAGTAAAGCACTAGTTTTCTGTAATGTTATAAACAGATTAGATACAAACAGAATATTTTAATAGTGATATATGTTAGATAGGCTGTGAAGTAATAATTTTTGTTCGTTTTAAGTTTAAACTTGGCACTTTACTTCCCTCAGAAAAATTCTTTTTTTTAAATTAATCTATGCTCGTTTAGTTGATTAAAATTTAATTTAGAAACAACACTGCTATGACCTCTTTTATTAATACGGAATAATTTCTGCTCGTTTTAAGTTTTAATTTTGGTCCTTAGTCTCAGCTGCAAACTTTTTTTTTATATATAATTTCTAATCACCTCCAATCTGAGGGAGATAAGACACCTCCACCCTTATTAAGGAGCAAAACTAGGAAACCGTACGAGAATTGAAGGAAAAAAGTAATTCTAGAGTGGAAAAAAAAAATCAAAACATAATGTCCTTTCTCTTTGTAAAAAAAAAATAAAAAAGAAGAAATAGATCTTTAATTCTTTGTTTAAAAAAATTATATTAGTAGCACTTAAGAAAGTAGCTCCAAACGAGTAGCTACGACGCAAAAGGTTAAATGAGCTAACAGGTTCATGTATCGACAGACTTACAGAAAATTTTGCTAGCTCAACAAAAATGTGCCTTTGGGCTTAGGGAGCCATTTGACCTATCCCTAAATAAAAAGCCACTCTTTACTCAGAAATGAATGGAAATTTCAAAAAAAGATCATTTCTTGTGTAGGTACGATATACGGTATTATAAACCAAGTTCGTTTTCATTTCAAAAATTTTGGGAAGAATGACCTGAATTCTCTTAGAGAACTGTTTTCATTTGTCTTTCTTCCTCTTTGGATGTACAATCTTACATATAGAGAGAACATTATGGAGGAATTGTCAAGTAAATGATTTGAATAAGTAAGTAAAACAGTGAGTAATCCTTCTTTTAATATACAACTTTGAGTGGTTCCAGAACCACATGCCTAAACTCTCCAACCACTAAGTGGTAGAGGGTTGGGGTCAATGGTGTAATTTTCTATAGGGCAGACGGGGCAAATTCCCCTCCCAGACCTCAGTTTTCCTCCACACCCCAGTTTACCCCCCCCCCCTCAGCTGAAATTTAGTTTCGCCAAAAATATTGTCAAAACTAAGATAAGAATGCACAATTCAAGCATCCCTGAAACAGGTCATTTTTCTTTAGTACATCTTTACCTTTTTTTATTACTATACGGCTCGTTTTTCAGTTTTCTCTTTCATTTTCACTTGCTTTGGGAAAATTGCCTCCAATGATGACCTCCCCCCCACACACACAAGATTTTGAAAAAATTACGCCACTCGTTTGAGGTCTGGATTTAGTGATCTACTCAGAATGTCGTTGCAAACCATGAACCGGATGATCTCTATTCTGTTTTGAATCAAAATGCTTGACTGAAAAACTTCTTGGGACATGTGTTAGAAAATGAGTGCATCATATTTACAAATACAGTTAAATTATCTGAAAATGAACATAAAAAAGGGAGAAAACATGATTGAAAAAAAAAACAAGCAGGAGTCGAACGTAAGCCACTCTAATTCAAAGTTCCTTGATAAAGAACGCCTTATCAACAGAACCAAACCTTTAATAATCCAATTTGATATATTATTTCTTGCACCTTAATTGCGTAGCTTCTTAATTTCACCTGTAAGGATCCATGCATTCCGGGGTATTGACGAGCAGCCTGTCCCAAGCCAGGAGAGGACGGGCGACAGGCCAATCACCTTTCCCCGTAAAAAAACGATGATTTTCGAATCGACAAAGAGTTGCCGTGGATCTGATTTGACTTCCCAGATGACGACCATGGACCGCCCCCGGACACATTTTCTGACAACGAAGCAATCTTTTCGCCTTGCGTTTTGGAACGTCAGGACGATCAACCCAGATACCCAGCCTGGCCGCATTGAGGGTGTAATTAAAATCCTTCAGTCCTATAATGTCGAGATAGCAGCTCTATCAGAAGTTAGACTAACATGCTCTGGTCTCATACATGGTGATGGATATAAAGTCTTCTTCTCTGGTAAGGAGAGGAGGTGTGATGCTGGAGTTTCCTTAGCTGCGACTAAAGCAGCTAAGAAATTGATGCTCGAATTTATGCCAAAAACGAGAGGATGCTAAGAGCTCGTTGTGTTAGTTCTCCGTCGAAAATGACAAATATATCTGCTTATGCCTCGATGAATCAGGCTGATGATTCTGTGAATGATGCGTTTTTTTCTGAATTAAATGACCTAGTCAACTCAGTATCTTAACATGATATTCTCGTTTTGTGTGGTGATTTCAATGCTAAAGTTAGTAATGAGCGCAGCTATGCCCCTGAAGTGATTGGCAAGCACGTGTCTTGGTGTGATAAATGACAATGGAGTGCGATTAATAGACTTTTGCGCTGGCCATGGCCTAAATGTTAGAGTATCATGCTTCCCTCATCGTGATATTATTGTTGCTTTATACAATGCTATTATTGTTGCTTTAAACAATGACCAGCTAGCCGCCGTATGAACCGACGATGAAGACCTGACGGAATGGTTCTAGATCAATTCTGGTGTACGACAAGGTTGTATCCTCTCTCCTGTGCTCTTCACGATTCTCATTGACCATTTACTTTGGTCCTGTTATTTCGTTGGAGGAATACAGTTGATTGATACAGTTGATATACAGTTGATTACAATACAGTTGATTGGTAAATGATTTGAATAAGTAAGTAAAACAGTAAGTAATCCTTCTTTTAATTTTGAGTGGTTCCAGAACCACATGCCTAAACTCTCCAACCACTAAGTGGTAGAGGGTTGGGGTCAGTGGTGTAATTTTCTATAGGGCAGACGGGGCAAATTCCCCTCCCAGACCTCAGTTTTCCTCCACACCCCAGTTTACCCCCCCCCCTCATCTGAAATTTAGTTTCGCCAAAATTTATTGTCAAAACTAAGATAAGCATGCATAATTCAAGCATCCCTGAAACATGTAATTTTTCTTTAGTACATCTTTAACTTTTTTATTACTATACGGCTCGTTTTTCAGTTTTCTCTTTCATTTTCACTTGGTTTGGGAAAATTGGCTCCAATGATGACCTCCTCCACACATACACAAGATTTTGAAAAAATTACGCCACTCGTTTGAGGTCTGGATTTAGTGATCTACTCAAAATGTCATTGCAAACCATGAACCGGATGACCTCTATTCCGATTTGAATCAAAATGCTTGACTGAAAAACTTCCTGGGACATGTGTTAGAAAATGAGTGCATCATATTTACAAAAACAGTTAAATTATCTGAAAATGAAGATACAAAAGGGAGAAAACATGATTGAAAAAAAAACAAGCAGGAGTCGAACGTAAGCCACTCTAATTCAAAGTTCCCTTGATAAAGAACGCCTTATCAACAGAACCAAACCTTTAATAATCAAATTTGATATATTAGTTCTTGCACCTTAATTGCGTAGCTTCTTAATTTCACCTGTAAGGATCCATGCCTTCCGGGGTATTGACGAGCAGCCTGTCCCAAGCCAGGAGAGGACGGGCGACAGGCCAATCACCTTTCCCCGTAAAAAAACGATGATTTTCGAATCGACAAAGAGTTGCCGTGGATCTAATTTGACTTCCCAGATGACGACCATGGACCGCCCCCGGACACATTTTCTGACAACGAAGCAATCTTTATATCCATGGTGATGGATATAAAGTCTTCTTCTCTGGTAAGGAGAGGAGGCGTGACGCTGGAGTTTCCTTAGCTGTGACTAAAGCAGCTAAGAAATCGATGCTCGAATTTATGCCAAAAACAAGAGGATGCTAAAAGCTCGTTGTGTTAGTTCTCCGTCGAAAATGACAAATATATCTGCTTATGCCTCGATGAATCAGGCTGATGATTCTGTGAATGATGCGTTTTTTTCTGAATTAAATGACCTAGTCAACTCAGTATCTTAACATGATATTCTCGTTTTGTGTGGTTGATTTCAATGCTAAAGTTGGTAATGACCGCAGCTATGCCCCTGAAGTGATTGGCAAGCACGTGTCTTGGTGTGATAAATGATAATGGAGTGCGATTAATAGACTTTTGCGCTGGCCATGGCCTAAATGTTAGAGTATCATGCTTCCCTCATCGTGATATTATTGTTGCTTTATACAATGCTATTATTGTTGCTTTAAACAATGACCAGCTAGCCGCCGTATGAACCGACGATGAAGACCTGACGGAATGGTTCTAGATCAATTCTGGTGTACGACAAGGTTGTATCCTCTCTCCTGTGCTCTTCACGATTCTCATTGACCATTTACTTTGGTCCTGTTATTTCGTTGGAGGAATACAGTTGATTGAGAGGTGTACTGTCTTTGACGGTGATTTTGCTGATGACATTGCACTCCTCTCTCATCTAAGAGAAGACTTGCAACAGAACATCACCGAGCTCTGGAACAAAGTTGGGCGAGTTGGATTGCCAACTAGTACTCAAAAGACGAAGATTATGCGTAACAACGTAAATACAACCCCGGCCCGGCCACTGAATGTTGGTTCAGATGAGCTAGATGAGGTTACAGATTTTAAGTATCTTGGAAGACTCATCAAATCCAACCGAAGTCTCGAGCCTGAATTATTTGTGCAGGCAATGCTTATACCAAATAAATAACAGTCTGGAAAAAGGTTGCGTACTCTCTAAAGCTCAAACTCCGACTCCTAAATAGCAATGTCCTTTCGGTACTAAATTATGGATGCAAGACATGGGTACTGACGAAACAGCTTGAGAAACGAATAAAATGTTTCGAAAATAACTGACTTCGGCACATCCTGAGGATCCACTGGTTCGAAAGAATTACGAACGCTGTCATACGTGAAAGGAAGGAACAACCGCTAATAGTTGAAAAATCCTAAGTAGTAAATGGCGATATTGGGGTCATATGGTCCGTATGGGCGATGACAGGCTCCCCCATGGTTTTTGGTGTTGGGTTCCCCCGGCATTAGAAGATGTCCGCTTTAGCATTTAATTTCCCTGGTCTTGCGCGGATTGTGAAACTATATTCTTAAACAGACAGAGCCCATCTTTCAAGGCGATGGTTACTGCCTCTCACAGAGTTTAGCCATGCCAGGGGATTTTGGTCCGTTACTACCTAAAAATATTGCCCATATAGGTGGTAGTGGACTTGTGAGAGGGCCCAACCCACTGCAAGACTCTCTTTCTCGATCTTTACATATCGAGTCTCTCTGTCCAGCAGTTTTCTCGACAGATAGCAAATTGGATGCTC
Source organism: Artemia sp. Qi Xiang Cuo (assembly GCF_049724085.1). Classification (NCBI taxonomy): domain Eukaryota; kingdom Metazoa; phylum Arthropoda; class Branchiopoda; order Anostraca; family Artemiidae; genus Artemia; species Artemia sp. Qi Xiang Cuo. The sequence goes on from NC_142810.1 coordinate 53,920,319, forward strand.
TCCATCACTAAGGATTGGGACAGCGTGGCTCCAATTGCTATGTCAGAGGCGTCTGTTTGCAAGAAGAAAGTCTTGGAAAAGTCAGGAAGATACAAAACTGGGTATGATGTAAGTCTGCATTTCAGTTCTTCGAACAAGACTTGATGTTAAGGCTCATATGGTAAAATGTTAGGTTTTTGTTTCCTGGTTAGTGCACTGAGTTCTCTTGTGAGTCCGGTATACCCCTTGGTGAACCGTAAATAATAATTGATCATTCCAAGGAGAGTTCTCAGCGCTTTCTTGGTGGCGGGGCGCTGGAATGCTTTGATTGCTTGTACTTTATTCAGTACTGGGCTGATCGTACCCTCCCCAACAGCGTGTCCCAAATATTCTACTTTGGTATAATGAAACCTACTCTTCCTGGTATTGATTTTTAGGTTCACCTCGTTCAGACGTTTTAATACGTCACTCAGGTGTCTCAGGTGCTCTGCCAAAGTGTCGCTGAAAACTATTATGTCATCAAAGTATGCCCGAGCATGTGAGTTTTCTCTCAATACTTCATCGATCATCCGCTGGAAAGTCGCGGGTGCGCCTTTCAGGCCAAATGGCATTACACGGAACTGGTAATAACCAAATGGAGTCGACAATGTTGTTTTCTCGACCAAAATACTTGCCATCTTGACTTGCCAGTATCCTTTTCGGCAGTCTATTATCGAGTATAACCGGGCAGTCCGGAAGTTTATAATATTTGATCAATGCGTGGCATGGGATAGGCGTCGAATATAGTTATAGCATTTACTTGCCTAAAGTCAATGCAACACCTCCGTTCGCCATCTTTTTTTTTCACGAGAACTATAGGGAACGACCATTCGCTATTGGAAGGTTCGATAACGCCGTCTTGTAACATTTTTTTTCATTTGTTTCAGCATTTCCCTCTGAGACTGTGGCACACGATATGGTAGAACTCGAATGGGATGATGGGTTCCAGTGTGTATTTCGTGTCTTACATTTGTGGTCCCGAGGCTCGTTGACAGAACTTCTTTCTGGGCCATGATGTTATTTAGTATTTCTTCCCTCATCTCGTGTGGCAAGGCAGGGTTTATATCCGGCATTACTTCATATTCCTCTTTTTCATAGGTTTGAATGGCAACTGTGTTTTCTTCTTCTTCATCGACTGTTGCGACGAAAACTTCATTGCTATCTTTCTCATCTCTTTCCTAAAACTTCCTTAGGAGGTTGATGTGATAGATGCCTTTCTTTTTTCTTGAGCCTCCAAGCTCTATTTCATAATCGCCCGTCGAAATAATACGTAGCACCTTGAATGGTCCTTGCCAACGGACATTAAGTTTATTACTTCCTTCCGGTAATAAAATTAGAACTTGGTCACCGATGGACAAGGTCCTTGGCTTCGTAGCTGTACCGCTTCATTTTTGCTGCCTCAGATGCTTTTGTTTCTGTGGCAAAATCGCATATTTCCATTAATCGCACGCGCATCTGTCGAATATATTCTGCAATAATTATTGGGTCTTCCCCCGTCTTATCTTCCCACTCTTCTTGTATTAGAACCAGTACTCCACGAGGATTCCGCCCGTAAAGTACCTCGAATTGGCTATACCCCAGACATGGATGCGTTGTTTCTCGATATGCGAATAGTAAGAAGGGTATAATTTTGTGCCAGTCGTTAGTTGATGTCCCTACGTATTTGCGAGGCTTGGATATTAGAGTCCTGTTGAACCTTTCACTTTGTGCATCCGTCTCTGGGTGGTATGGACTTGTCCTTATTGGTTTTATATTCAGTACCTGGTACAACTTTTTTAAGACAGAAGACAAGAAATGAGTTCCTTGATCTGTCAAGATATCGTCGGGAATTCCATAACGCGAGACGAACCTGGCAACTTCATCTGCAATAACGAGTGATTTTGTTGACCGCAGTGGTATAGCTTCAGGATATCTAGATCCGTAGTCAGTAACAACTAGAAGCCACCGATGACCTGCGGAGCTTTTAGGTAGGTGACCAACTATATCCAGGGCAATTTTCGAGAATGGCTTAATTATGGTGGGAAGAAGCCTAAGGGGAACTTTCTCCTTTGGTTGGCGTATGGTGGTCATTTGACAAGCTGTGCATGTCTTGTTGTAACTACCGATGTCCTTGTAAATTCTGGGCCACCAAAAACGACGTAGGATGCGGTCAGTGGTCCTCGCCCTGCCTAAATGACCACTCATCACGTTGTCATGACCTATCTTGATAATCTGTGATCTATACTCACTGGGAACAATAAGCTGCTTGTTTGTTCTACAAAGATGATCAGTCCAAAGTCGGTAATAAATTTCGTCTTGGGTTAAAAACTGCTGAGGAAGAGAGCCATCAATTTCTCGCAATGCTTTCTCCCTCACAAAATTCAATGTTGGGTCCTTTTCTTGGAGCTGAGACAGTGCTCCAGATTTGTTTTTCTGGCGTTCCCTGCAGGTTGCTATGTTACTGTCTAGTTCCAGATCAGAACTCAGATTCCCAGCTTGGGTTGTTGTGTCTGAAATCAGTCCCTTGTTGTTGGGGTCAGACTGATCTGTGGCAGACAAATGAGGCAGGGTAGTGACCTCTGTCTGAGAAATCGTTTGTCCTGAGCTTGAAACATCTTGCGGTTTTGTCACTGATGACATGTCGCAGGGGTTAGAATCATGCAGAGCCTAAATTGGCGCTTTATGGAACTCTGGTTCTGAGCTCGGACCACTATGATTCCTCGATGATCTGTGCCTACCTTGAGATCGTGTCGCCACCAAGGTTTCTTTTGTTTCCGCTTTGGATAGATCCTGGACATTAATTGTAAGCACGTTCTCTTCGAATCTCGGAAAGTTTCTTCCCAGTAAAATTTTTTGGGGTAATGTGGGGCAGATCCCTGCTTCAATCCGTTCTTCAAGAATTCTTCCTGTCCGATCCATAAGCTGTATCGTCAGAAGTCCAACGACACATTCTATTTTTCTGCCTTTCCGTTGTAATATACTTCAAAGTTTTCACAGGGAGGGGGTAAAATCCCTTCACCCGTTCTGGGTTTAACATGGTAAATTCACATCCTGAGTTAACCACCAAAGGTAGCATTTGCCCATTGCAGCGAGCCTTGACAACGTATCCAGGCATGGGAGTTGATAGCTCCTCCACCAGGTTAGATGCATACATCCTTTCCCCTTTTGGCTCTTGGGTTTGGCGTTTGCCTCCCCTGCATTCCTCTGTGGTATGTGACGTTGAGTGAGGATGGTAATAGCAACGTTTTGGTCAGGGTTTGTGTGGTTTGTCTTCCAGACCAGGAATTCCCTGAAGTTTTGTGAGAGGTCCCTTTGTTCGAGTTACCTCCTTCTTCAACGGTCGTAGAGACTTGTTCCAGTCCTCGGCCTTTCTGATGCATTCTCCCAAGGTTTTTACACCACTCTGACCTAAGAAAGCCCAAAGGTCTGTGTTAGCAGTTGTAATGAACTGCTCCACTACAATTTTTTCTAGGACCTGATCTAAATGACTGGCCAGGTTGGGTTCTGCCGTTCTTTGTTCCTTCATATTCTCAAAACAGAGCCATTTTTTGGCTGTGGTAGTCAGGTAGTCCCCGTATTCTGTATAAGATTCTCCTAAGCGCTTGCTAGCATGTCGAAATCGTCGGAGAAAAGCCTCGCTATTGACATGGAACTTCTTGAGAATTGCTGTTGTGATCTCGTCGAAGTCGCTAGCTTTGGCAGTTGGCGGGGCTGTATAAGCCTGCAGAGCCTTCCTGGATATGTTTGCTAGAAGCCTGGCCACCCACGCGGCTTGAGGTAAATTGCAGGTAGTCGCAGTTCTTATAAAATCTTCCAAGTAGGCCTCCACGTCGTCACCTTTTCTCAGTGGGGCCATATTGAAGGTCATGGGTCCAGACTCAGTGAAAGTCCGAATGCTAGTTTCTACAAGCTCTCAGTCTTGTTGCATCTCCTTCTTCAGGTGATGTACTAAAGACAGCTGGTTTTCTTCGTTCAGCTTCCGCTCTACCATTAAAGCTTCTCCTAATGCTTTCTGCTGGTTTTCCACCAAGGCTTTTGTCGACTGAACCACTGAATGCTGGAAGGCTTCTAGCGATGACTTCAAGATAGTCTGGTCCACCTTTGATACTGAATCTAGATCTTCCCCTTCAGAATTATGCTCGGTTCTTGACCTTGTGTGGTAAGGAACGAAATAAGTCCTTGGAGCTCCTGCTTCCCTAGATGGTTTTTTCGTCTCCTTGTCGCCCGCCAGTGCAAAAGGTAAAATTAGTTGGGCTTAACTTATGGATATCTAATCGCAAAGGAGCCTGAATTAGAACTCGAACCCGTAAGACAAGAAAGGAGCAAACAAAAAGAACAAGAAGAGAGAGAGAAGAGAGAAAAAAAGGTGGATTTCTGTTCGGAATAAACCCGTAAACAGAGATTAGAAAAAAATGGATTTCTGCTTGGAAGTAAACCCGTCAACAGAAATTATAGCGAAACAGAAGTGAATTTCTGTTCGGAACTGAACCCGTAAACAGAATCAGAAATAAAAAAATGTACCCGTAAACAGAGATCAGAAAAAAAATGGATTTCTGCTCGGAAGTAAACCCGTCAACAGAAATTATAGCGAAACAGAAGTGAATTTCTGTTCGGAAGTAAACCCGCAAACAGAAATTAGAACGAAACAAAAGTGAATTTCTGTTCAGAGCTGAACCCGTAAACAGAAATCAGAAAATTAAAAAAAAAATATATTTTTGTTCGGAAATAAACCCGTAAACAGAGATCAGAAATTGAGAAATGGACTTCTGTTCGGAAGTAAACCCGTAAACAGAAATTAGAACGAAAACAAAAGTGAATTTCTGTTCGGAACTGAACCCGTAACCAGAAACCAGAAAAGTAAAAGAAAATTGGATTTTTGTTCAGAAGTAAACCCGTAAAGAAGAAAAGGGTTTTCTGTTCGGAAGTGAATCCGAAAACAGGAATCAGAAAAAAAATGGATTTCTGTTCGGAAATAAACCCGTAAACAGAAAAAAAAGATTTCTGTTCGGAAATAAACCCGTAAACAAGAAAAGGGATTTCTGTTCGGAAGTGAACCCGAAAACAGGAATCAGAAAACTAAAACCAAAAAAATGGATTTCTGTTCGGAAATAAACACGTAAACAGAGTCAGAAAAGTAAAACAAAAATAGATTTCTGTTCGGAAATAAACCCGTAAACAGAGATCAGAAATAGAAAAATGGACTTCTGTTCGGAAGTAAACCCGTAAACAGAAATTAGAACGAAAACAAAAGTGAATTTCTGATCGGAATAACATGACTATTAATAGCAAATAAAGTCAAGTAGTATTATTGAGAACCCCCTACAACAAACACGTAATCCAACCTGCTCTTGGTCTCAAGTACTCCTCCGACATCCTCCCGCCAGTGGGGGTTGCCAAGTTTCTTGGTGTATTTATTGACTCATGCTTGTCATTCTCTAATCATATTTCTTACATCACAACACTAATTTTGAGTCAAATAGCTACGATTAACCGCGTGAATTATTTTCTACCTCCTGACATCCTAGTTACCTTTTATTATTCCTTTATTTTTTCTCACTTCTCTTATTGCGGATCAGTTTGGGGAAATACACATTAATCCTACACTAAATTATAAAAAAAACAAGTTTTTTTTAACTGAAAGTAAAGAGCGACATTAAAACTTGAAACGAATAGAAATTATTCCGTATATGAAAGGAGTCAAACTTTAGCGTAAAGAGCGAGGCGTTGAGGAGGGGACAGCCCCTTTCATATGCGGAATAATTTCTGTTCGTTTTAAGTTTTAATGTCGCTCCTTACTTTCAGTTATAAAAACTTGTTTTTTTAGTTAATTTCTGAACGTTTTTGAATTAATGCAGATTTGATTTTGGCTCAACGTACATGAATAATTAAAACGATGTTCGCATATTAATTTTCCTTTTTTGACTAATTGACTTTCTCGAAATTTTGTTCTGACGTAACTTACGTAACGAATTTCTATATTCGTATGTTTTTATTACGTATATTAGGGAGTTCGCCCCCTATTCAATACCCCTCTCTTTACGCTAAAGTTCTAATTTTGTTCGAATCACAAGGGCCGGTTAATTAGAATTGATAGCTCTTTTGAAAGTACTAAAAAAAACTATAGCGTAAAGAGCAAGGTATTGACTAGGGGGCAAACCTCCTCATATACGTAATAATTTCTGTTCGTTTTAAGTTTTAATGTTGCTTCTTTCTTCTGGTAAAAAATACAAAATTTCATATTTTTGCAGATAGGAGCTTGAAACCTCTATAGTAGGGTTCTCTGATACGCTAAATCTGATGGTGTGATTTTCATTAGAGTTCTATGACTTTTAGGGGTTGTTTCCCCCTTTTTTCGAAAACGAGGCGAATTTTCTCAGGCACGTAACTTTTGATGGGCAAGACTAAACTTGACGAAACTTATATATTTGAAATCAGCATAAAAATCTGATTCTTCTGATGCATCTATTAGTATCAAAATTCCGTTTTTTAGAGTTTCGGTTACTATTGAGCCGGGTTTGTTACCACGAACTGTTTGAAAACTCAAATTTGCACAAAACCGTGCCATTAAAGTTCTTTTTCGGCTTCCACGTCTATATCCAACCCGTGATTTGTACTCAGATTTTGGTATAGCTCCACCAGATCAAATCATACAAAAAATAAACTTATCGCTTGCTTACATTGCTTTCCACAATAATCTTCCTCCTCAACTACTAATCTATTGTAATATTAATAATTCGGACGCCCACTGTCTCCGTTCATCCAATAGAGCCTTTATAATCCCTAAATGTGATTCTAGTGCTGTCCAGCAGTCTCCCATTTTCAAATCTATTATTAAATGGGACAAAATACCCTCCAGTGTTGAGCTAGCCATAAGTTTCTGCACGCTGTACAACAATGTAAAAAAACTAGATAATATAATTTAATCTTTCAACTTTTAACAAAGCTTGCTTTAATTACCCATGTTTTATTCTTCTATCTTTTTTTCAGCGTCACTTTTTTTTGTCCTTAACAAGTTCTCTTCTAGGATCTTTATTATTATTGATGTTTGTGTAATGTTTTTATTCGAATAAATTGAATTGAACTGAAGTATAGAGCAATGTGGGCATAATGTATAATTTTTTCTTTTTGGTTTGTTTCAGCGTACTTTGTATTGAAGCAGTTGTCGTAAAAACTTCGAAAGGGGCTCATTCGATTTCGAAATTGAAAGTTGTAGTGCCCTTTTTAACAGTCGAAATTGATCGGAGGGCAACCAGCCTCTTCCCATGCCAGCGTACTTTGTATTGAAGCAGTTGTCGTAAAAACTTCGAAAGGGGCTCATTCGATTTCGAAATTGAAAGTTGTAGTGCCCTTTTTAATAGTCGAAATTGATTGGAGGGCAACCAGCCTCTTCCCATGCACAACATTTCCCCAAACACATCCAATAAAAATTTGGAGAAAGCCATTTTGTTCAGCGTAGTTGAAAGTTCTAATAATTATATAATTAAGGATGACCCCCCCCCCCCGACTAGCCCTCAGGACAAGGGTTCAATAGAAATAATAATGTATTCAATTGAAACTATGAGAGAGCCATTTTGTTCCTTTAGTCCAAAAATTATATAACAATTTCTTTAGGGTGGAAATAACCCCCCAGAGCCCAAGGGTTGTAAGTTTTGCCCAGTGAGCATAAAAGGTTTTTATGGAAAGAGTGGTCGTATAAGCTTTGGAAGGGGCTCTTTGGATTATAAATCTGAAGTTTTAGTGCCCTTTTAAGAGTCAAAGTGATCAGAGGGCAAATAGACCCCGCCTTTCTCATGGCCTGTTTCCTCCAAATGCATCTGATAGAAATTTTGAGATCTTCGTACGCAAGAAAAATACAGTCCAAAGCTCACATAAGATTACTTTCGGGGTTGAAAAAAACCCTCAAAGTCTGGGAGCAAGGCTTGTAAATTAGGCCGGGGGGCATATAAGGGCTTTATGGAAGGGGTTATTGTGTGGACTTTAGAGGAGGCTTATTTGATTGGAAATTCTAAGTTCTTGATCCCCATTCAGAGTCAAAAGAGATGGAGGGCAACTAGCCCCACCCCCCTTTCCTCCCTTACTATATTATGTTCCACCAAACACATCCAATCAAAATTTTGAGATAACTATTTTGTTCAACATAGTTGAAAGGTCCAGCAATTTTGTATTTGAGGATGACACCCCCCCTCCCCTCACAGGAAAAGGGTTGTAAGTTATGTTCTGGGGCCATATAAGGTTTTTATGAAAAGGATGGTCGTGTTGTATTTGGAGGGGGCTAAATAGATTGGCAGTCAGAAGTTCTAGTTCCCTTTTAAGAATCAAAGTGATCAACGGGCAACTAGCTGTCCACCTACTTATGTCTCATTTTCCACACATGAATCTACTAGAAAATTTGAGATAATTATTTGTTCAACTAGTTCAAAGACCACATAAGAATGCCTTCAGGGTTGAAGCAATCCCCAACTCTGAGCAAAAGGGTTGTAAGTTGTGCCCCGGGGCATATAAGGTTCTTGCAGAAGGGTGGCCGTTTAAACTTTAGAGGAATCTGATTTGATGGGAAATGTAAAGTTCTAGTTCCGTTTTAAGAGTCAAAAGTGACGAATGGTAACTAGCGCACCCTCCCACAGCCCCTCCTCCCCAAACGCATCTGATCAAAATTTTCAGATATTCACTTTGTTCACGATAATCCGTAGAGCATACAAGATTTCCTCTAGGGTGGACCCCCCCCCCCTAGAGGGGGATGAGTAACAAGCTGTGTCCCGAGCCATATGAGTGTTTTATAGAAAGGTTGCTTGCATAAACTTTGGATGGGACTCATTTGATTGGAAGTTTTAGTGCCCTTTTTAAGAGTCAAAAGCGAATGATGGGCAACCAGTCTCTCCCCAAGCCCTGAATTCCCAAAAACACATTCGATCAACATTTTAAGAGCTATTTTGGTCAGCATTGCTAAAGATCAAATAATTATGTCTTTCGGTATGTCAACCTCCCCACAGTCCACAATGCAAGGGCCGTCATTTAGGCAATTCGTTCTTTGTTTACATAAATTACATGTAATTGAGAAAGATATTCATGTTTGAACTTAACTTTCCGAAAGGATCAAGGGCATCCAGGAGAGACTTTCAGAGAATGATGAGGAGTGTTGAACTATATCAAAACACCTTATCTGTATACGGATTGGTAAAAGGGCTTAACTCAGGATTAATCAAAAAAGTTATAATCAAGTTATAAGCAAAAAGTGCATCATTCTTACTAATAGTATCTGATACTGTTTATTTTGTTTGTAGCCTCTGTAAATTAGGAGACAAGTATTATAGTTAGTTGTTCATGTGTGTTTGTACTGGATTAACGATGCTCCTTGACTAGGGCCCTTGCATCAGCCCTCCATTGTGTTGCTGCAGCTAAGAACTTTGAGTCTCATATAAATAAGCTAAGGTCAAAACAGCTGCACTATCACAGGACATTAGTTTCTTTTTGCTTATTGTTGAATTTAAGATATTGTTGATACCAAAAACCATTGTCAAATGCTGTCAGATTTTCAAGTTACCAAGGGAACACATTCTTAAAATTCCATCAGATTTCATAAAATCATGAAATTCCATGCCTCTTGGATATGTTAGTATAGATGGTGTTTGTTATTGCCAAATATGGATTCACTTTTGCCTATTTCAAAATAAGAGAAGAAATGTGCCTGTAAATGGAGGCATAAAGAAACCATTGACTATAATGTTTTTGCATATTACGAAGTAGGGATTGTTTTTTAGCCCATTATTAACATTATTCATAAGGCAATTGATGAGTATTTACTATCACAGGCAAGAGATTCCTTTCATAAGAAAGCAATTTCTTTTATAAGAGCTTTAACCTGCCGTGCAAAAGTGGGGTAGCATGGTAGTCATGCTACTTGGCAGTTTTCATGGTCTAGTGAAATTTGTTGGCAGATTTTTTTCTGAAAATACCATTTTGACATATTAAATACTTTTTGCTCAAAGAAAAGCCGTCAATACACAAGCAGTTCTGATAGTGTTGGCAGCTTTGGGAATTCTGCTACTGGCAGCTTTGGAACCTTTTCTACACCTGACGTTATCAACAGATCTGATTACAATTGATTGCAGTTGATTCCATTATGGGACTGGCACAGGGTTGCCACCACTATGGATTTATCCATTTTTACATGGAGTTTTTGACCTGTGCCATGGATTTGCATGGAAAAAATGGATTTTTACCAATAAATCACATATGTTTAATTTTTTTATGCCAGATAAAATTAACTTCAAAAATGTCACAAACGGCAAAAAAAAAAAAAAAAAAAAAAAAAAAAAAAAAAAATTAAAATTACTATCTGGGCTCTAAGGCTGGAATGGTTTAACAGGAAAAAACAGACGGCTTTGCTTTCCCCCACGCCAGAGGAATTCACAGAGGCTCTATTTCAGAGTTGAAGTCATAGAGAAGTTAAAAAAACTGATAATTTGAAATTAAGGTAAAATGTTGTGTTGTCAAAATTACTTGTCAAGAAGGCAAATTTCTAAGACATACAAATCAGAAGAGGGTTAACATGGAAGCTTCGAAATATCCTCCCAGAGTATGTTTTTGGCCCTGGATTAGGTAAATTTGCAGTGGGCCTTATATTTTAGCAAATATGAAAGTGAAAACGTCATTTGATGCCTTTTTCATGCTCTTTCATAAATCAATAATCGCCTCTAGGGCTGATTGCATCTTGAGCCCTTAAAGGGGCACCAAAGGTATTTCATTTTTGTAACCACACAAAGAAGTTATCAACACTAGTTAAGTTATTAAAAAGTGGTTAAATACGTTTCACTAGTTTATAAATAGGTTGTTCAAGAGTAATATATTCCAAAAATACTTATTTATAAAAATTCAAACCTCATTTATTAGGCAACTCAAATATAAACCGTTTTCCTACCATTTCAAGTTTTTCAAATGCTGTTAACAAAAATAGTGCTGAATTTCACAATTTGAAACTTTCTGGTTGACGATTCAGAGGATATATTTGCACATTAGGGGGATGGGGTGGGTAAACTTGCAGTGGGTAATATAATTTAGCTGGGATGAAAGTGAAAACATCATTTGATGCTTTTTTATGCTCTTTCATTATTCATATAAAATGCCTTTGGGGCCCCTTTAAGGGATCAAGATGCAATTAGACCCAGAAGCAATTATTAAAAAAGGCATCAAATGACTTTTTTACTTTCATCTTAGCTAAATTATAAGGCCCACTGCGAATTTACCATAATTTTGTCTCCTTATTATTGGGGGGCGACTACCCTCCCCCAAACAACGCCCCTGAACACAAGGGAGGGGAGATAAGGTAAACTGATATACATTTAGGAATGATACAAGTAAACGGCTACTTAGAATGTGTGCAAGTAATTTCCAGAATTGTGCTGTTTCCTCCAGGAAAGAGTAGTCTAACCCCTAGATTTGTTTTTCTAGAACTTCCATTCTAAAATCAAGCACAGTAACTTGCCTATATACTAGCCCCATAATGTAATTAACTATAATCAATTGTAGTCACATCTTAGGCATGTCATTTTTAACTTCAAATGCGCGTTCGTATTTGGCACCATCTATATAATCATTTTCAAAGGTAGTGTTTTCAGTTCTGACTGCATATTAAGAATCTGTTTTCATGACAACTTCAAAATCTTAAATTTTGAAAATGTTTTTTGGTATCACAAATGTCTGAAATTCAACAGCCCGCGAACAGAAACTCATATCTTGGGATACTACATACGTTTTGCCCTCAGCTTATAAATATGAGACTAAAAGTGGAACCTCAGCTGCAGCAACGCACTGGAACTGATGCAAAGACCCTAGTCGTCAAGGAGTATCTTTAATCCAGTACACATATATTTGAACAGCTAACAACTATTCTTGTTTACTAATATACCCAGGCTACCTGTTAAAAGGATCTGTACCAAAAAATGTTTATTCTTCTTACTTTGCGTCCCAATAGGATCTGTCTGTGTTACTTTTTATCAAGAGGATCTAATTTTGAAATTACTTTATTGTGTACATAGTATAATGTGTACATAGTTGTTGGTGTCTCACCAAATTCCAGAAACGGCTTTGTAGTGGTGCTCTAGTGAGGACCAAGGATTTGATTCCTTTCTTGGATCATCATTGGGGACATCGGCTGGTCCGTCTACAGCAGAGAGGATGGTAGATTATTAGTCAGATTTGGAAGTAAATCTTTGTCTCATGCTTTGGAGACCTTACCTGAGTCTTTACCACTTAAGGATATTTTTAACTTCTAATACTGTGTTTGTTGCGTCTTTTTAGTAAAGGAATCAGTAAAGAGCTAGTTTTTCAGAAATCAAAAAACACAGAAAAATATCACGAGCCAGTTTATTTGGGACAGTTTGTCAAAATTAGGTTTTGCCTATGCTTAGAAGCAAAAATTCTTGTTCGTTTGAAGTTTCAACTTAAAAAAAAACTTTTTTAAAAATTAATTTTTTTAAAGACAAGCGGCAAATCATGTATTGAAATATATCAGAGGTTGTGAATTTAGTAGATAAAATTAAATTTTAGTTTCTGATCTTAATTTGAATTCATTTTTGGAAAATGTCCTTTCGAACGAACTTGCATTCACTTTTTAATTGGTAAAGCTTATAATTTAACTGCAAAACTAGTTTAAAACGTTTTCATCATTAGACTAAACCGTTGAATTTTAATTTAAATTTTGAACTAGATTTGAAGATTCAGCCAAATTGTCCGATCAGCCACCGTTTTGTGCTATAATATTGAGACAACTTAGAAAGAGGACTTTCATCTAAATGCAGTAAAAAGTCTTCAAATAAAAAGAAACAACCAATGCACCAATTGTCTTCAAAATTGTTGCGTCATCAACATCCCATTTTGCCTGTTCAAGACCTTGTAAGTTTGAGCAAATCACTGAAACAGAGCCAGTTTTGTGGCTCTGACTGCTTCCTGCATGTAAGATTTTTTTCTTATAATAAAACTTTTTTTTTAGTAATTAAGACTTAGAGTCGGGAGTCAACACTAAGTTCACCGCAGCTTGAAATTATGCTACATTTGCACTTCAAGGTTTAATTTTAAAATATCTGTACAAAATAGACATAAATACAGGGTAAACACCGGAGACACAAGATCGAATGACAAAAACTCGGTACATTAATCGGAATAAACCTATTTGACAAAAAAAAAATAAATAAGAGTTATTCCATGACTCATCAATAGACGGGCACCCACCCCACAAACCCACCGACACCGGGCAAAGATCCACCGAAAATACCAATAAAAAAAACAAAAAAAAAACAACGGGCGAATAAGGGTGACCGATGACTGGCAACTCACAGGGCAAAACACCCAACAAAACAAAATTATCAAATGTACCCGGATTTTCAATATATTATTAATTCTTAAAATTATTTATAAGGATAGAATGAAGTTGCTTTTTTATATTTGGAAGAGATTTGCTGCAATCAATTAATGGTAGATAAATACACCCTGAACCCGTGATTGAAAATAATGGCGAGAACCGTGATCTCTCTGTGCTTCATTTTAGGTGCTGAATGTTCCATTTATGTTGGGTTTCATAAGAATGGGCATGCTGCACAGGGAAAAAATTATTTGAACGAAAGTACGTAGGTAGTTCCGACCGGTCATATTTTACCTTAAATAAAAAAGAATTGAGGGTGAATATCTGTGAAACAGGCAATATATTAGTTACAAGATATAGAGTTTCAGTTTTACTCTTATTAGGATACGAAGACGGTGATGGTAAATAATTCTTTAAAATTAGAAGAGCCCGGTTTTGAAGAATTTGTATCGGTTTCACATGACATCTGAATGTTGCCAAATATATCAGAGGACAATACGTAAGATTGGAATGAACCAACGCAAAATAAATTAAACGTAGGATTTCATATGAAAAAAAATGCTGAAACCTTCGCATTATACCAACCCCCAGAGCAACTTTAACCCGTAATCTATTACAATGTTCTGTATATGACAGATTTTCATCAATAATAATACCCAGATACCGGAACGAAGTTACCCTTTGAATTTGAATATTTGTAGCATGATCAAATATTGTTGGAATTCCTTGTACATTCTGCCCAATTCCACTATAAATGATAAATTTGGTTTTTGATGCATTTAGTGACAAACGATTAGCTTTTAGCCATACAAGAAGTTGTGAAAATGCGATTTGCAGCTTCTCATTGAGATCCTCTTCCGAATATCTAGTAAGTGATGATCCGGTATCATCAGCGAAAAGAACATTCAGACCAAGGTTTTCTGTCGCTGATGGAAGGTCATTTATATATATTATAAAAAGCAGTGGTCCCAGGATTGAATCTTGCGGGACACCAATATATGACAACAGACATGGATCCGAAACTGTGTCGTTGATCATAGTCACTTGGGAGCGACGACTTAGGTAAGATGCGATAAAATCGTGCGCTGGTCCTCGTATCCCACCGTGGTTTAATTTATACAACAATATTTCATGGCTTAACGAATCGAAGGTCTTCTCAAGGTCCAAAAATATACTCGCCGGGATCCATTTTTTGTCCAGACACTCGTGAATAAATTGCACCATAGTTTAATATAGCATCCTGCGTACTATTCTCTTTTCTAAATCCATATTGAGTTTTTGAAAAATAATCTTTTGAACAGAGAAAATTATACATTCGATTATAAAAACATCGCTCCATTACTTTAGAAAAACCCGAAAGAATAGAAATGGGTCTATAATTTGAGCAATTAGTCCGGTCTCCACTTTTATATAGCGGTAACACCTTCGCTTTTTTAAAAGAATATGGAAAAGTTCCCGATCTAAATGACAGATTTGTTAAATGACATATAACTTTATTAATGCTAAGTAAAATGGCTTTAAGAATATTGGTCGATGATTCATAAATCGCCGGGAACTTTTCATTATTTAAAAGCTTAACAACCCTAGCAAGCTCTTCTTGTGTTACCGGAGTTAAAAACATAGAATTCTCAGAAGGACTTCCTAGGTACTTAGGATAATTACATTGTCCATGGGACATATTATGTTGGAGCTTATTAGCTATTGACAGCCCGATTGACACGAAATGAAAATTTATGTAATTTGCCATTTCTAGTTCCCTTTCAATTGTATTACCATGGGCATCCCGTATTTTTGATGGTGAAGAAGACGTCCCCGATCGATTTAAACATGAGTTGATTAGTTCCCAAGTTCCCAAGTAAATTAGTCACTGATTAAGAATCTAAAGCTTTGTTCAACAGCAAGTCAGATTTGACTAAAGGTTTGTTTTGACTAATTGCACGGGAGTTGAATTGCAAGGACGTTTAGTTCAAGGGGGTTGAAATAAACAGGGATGGAATCGACTGAGGGCTGAATTAACTGGTTTGAGTTTAACAGGTTTGATTCGCATCGCACCGTTTTTACATTATATTCTCCTTGGCCAAAGGAATTACGATTTGTCACCCCCTCAAAATATCTTACCGTTCCATAGAAAATATGTAATATCTCAGCCAAGGCAACAATACTTGATATTTTAAAGCCAATAAAAAATTGCTCGGCTTCAGCGCTCCGTTAGTGCCTCAGAAAATAAATTGTCATAAGCATTAGGGTCAACTTTCCTCGGGGAATTACGACTTCAAGACTTAGTCTGTTCAGAAGAGAAGTTTATTAACTCTCCTATTGGTCCGGTTTTAAGGCAAATAATTTTTCGACGATTAGGGTTCTCTTGATTTTTGGGTTTTTCTAAAAAAAACTTATAATCCCAGTTTTCAGGGGCCCATTCCCCCAATTTACTATTTGGTGTACGAGGGCTAGTTTACCTCGTATGACAAATAAGTTTTAAGGCGTACAAATAAATGATTTGGCCATAATTGAGGGGAACGAATGTTCTATTTACTCTTGGTCACTAATTTTAGTCACCTTAATAAAGAGACTGAGTCAAATTTGAGACTACACCATAAAATAGGCTTATTGCCATTTCTAGGGATTATTCCTGAAATTATTTTTTTTTATACTAGGTTTCCAATTGGCCAGGGACTCAAAGGTGTAAGTCTCAAACAAATTATCAAAAAATTCAACCATATTTCTTGGCTCTCTAATACCCTTTTTCCTCATAACAAACTGTTATTTCCCTTAGCTTAAGCGCCTATCTTCAAATGTTTTAGATTCGCCGGGAAAACTTTCTTTTGAAGCTTTTCAGTTCCACTTTTAATGAGCCTATACAAAAAAAGAACCTGCACCATAAAACGAGTATTTTTGTGCATTAAGATCTCCCTGGCCCATAGTTTTGTTCCATAGTTGAAGCTTTTCAGTTCCACTTTTAATGAGCCTATACCAAAAAAAGACCCTGCACCATAAAACGAGTATGTTTGTGCATTAAGATCTCCCTGGCCCATAGTTTTGTTCCATAGTTGATGCTCTTCAGTTCCACTTTTAATGAGCCTATACAAAAAAAAAACACCCTGCACCATAAAACGAGTATTTTTGTGCATTAAGATCTCCCTGGCCCATAGTTTTGTTCCATAGTTGAAGCTCTTCAGTTCCACTTTTAATGAGCCTATACAAAAAAAAGACCCTGCACCATAAAACGAGTATTTTTGTGCATTAAGATCTCCCTGGCCCATAGTTTTGTTCCATAGTTGAAGCTCTTCAGTTCCACTTTTAATGAGCCTATACAAAAAAAAGACCCTGCACCAAAAAACGAGTATTTTTGTGCATTAAGATCTACCTGGCCCATAGTTTTGTTCCATAGTTGAAGCTTTTCAGTTCCACTTTTAATGAGCCTATACCAAAAAAAGACCCTGCACCAAAAAACGAGTATTTTTGTGCATTAAGATCTACCTGGCCCATAGTTTTGTTCCATAGTTGAAGCTTTTCAGTTCCACTTTTAATGAGCCTATACAAAAAAAGACCCTGCACCATAAAAAGAGTATTTTTGTGCATTAAGATCTCCCTGGCCCTAGGACTTCATAGTTTTGTCTTAAAATTTATAAAACCTTACCAAAACCGTTAAAAACAGAAGACAGGTTCGCTGTGAAGATGCACGGACTCAATAAGAATTAAACAACTAAATTTAACGATGTTTTATATCTTTTCGATCAAATATTTTTCCATCACAAACTTAACATTAAAAAGCAGGCAGTCATATAAAAAAAAACATAAAAGCAACACTGAAAATAAATAAAATAAGTTTCACAAAGGCAACTTATTGAAACAAGACTGTAAGGAAAAACAACATCTGAGACCTGAATAAAAGTAAAGCAGAAAAAGTTGAAATGAAGATAGATAACAGAAAATAGTTTGTAGACCTCGTCCAGTCTTGGACATTGCATTAGATTAAACTCCAAATGCCGTATGTTCAAATGGGAGATTTTAAAGGAAAAGACACTTCAAATGTGTAATTTCTTGCCTTATTTTTCATATGCTAAACCAAAAAAATTTCAAGATAAATAGCACTAATCTTACTAAAATTCTTAAGTGTGAGTTAAACGATGCCGAGATAGGTCAGATTTTTTAGCGAATATTTTCTCATATTCCAGTATGAATTTCTGTTATGACGGGACAATATGGAACTTGAATTAAAAGAATTCTTACATTAATAACACTTGAAAGGTTTTTCTCCGATATGAGTTCTTTGATGACGAGCTAAACTAGAAGTGAAAGTAAAACATTTCTTGCATGTATTACATTTGAAAGGTTTCTCTCCAGTATGTATTCTTTCATGACAATATAAACTAGAATTATAAGTAAAACATTTCTTGCATATTTCACATTCAAAAGGTTTTTCTCCAGTATGAATTCTTTCATGATTAGATAGGGCCGATTTTTGACCAAAAGTTTTATCGCATATGTCGCATTTGAAAGGTTTCTCTCCAGTATGACTTATTTGATGACGATAAAGGTGGGATACTTGGGTGAATGTTTTCCCACAAATGTCACAATTAAAAGGTTTTTCTCCAGTATGAGTTCTTCGATGATCAGATAGGCTCGATTTTTGAGAGAATGTTTTCTCACACATGTCACATTTAAAAGATTTTTCTCCATTATGAGCTCTTTGATGACGAATTAAATTGGAATTTGTAGAAAAAAATTTCCGGCACACATCACATTTGAAAGGTTTTTTTACAGTGTGGGTTCTTGGATTATCTGAAAGGGGGAAAACATAATTAATATAAAGTTCACTCAAAACAAATTACTTTTTATTGGACACTAAATTCAGCTTTTACCACTTTTAACCTTAATTAGTCACTAACCTTAATTGAGCCAATTTGAGGCATTATTCTTGTGATTCAACAAATCCTTTATTTTTTTTTGCTAAATAAAGAGCTAAACAATTTTTTTTCAAATTAATTAAAAAAAACTTTCCGAAAAATAAGTTTTTCAAAGAAAAATAAAGGCAATTTTTAACTTAAGCTCAACTATTAAACCACCTCTTAAAATTCAAACTCAAAACGACCAGAAATTAAATAAAAATCATAGCAGAAACATAAAAATAGTAATAATATAAATGAATAAATAGATCTTAAAGCGAGTTATGTTTAGATTGAATATGAAACATAAGCTTAAAACGAAAAAGAATATTTTGCTATTGAAGCATAAATGAAGCTTAAAACGAAAAGAAATTAAATATACAATGCAAACAAACATACAATAGATATTAATGTAAATGAATAAATAAATCTTGAAACGAGTGAAACTTAAATTGAATATGCAAATCAAGCTTAAAACGAACAAAAGTTAATACAAACAAGAGTTTGGGTATCGCTTCCTTCTCTCACTGTAAAAGCCTAAAACTTACTGCGTTACTGGCACTTTACTGAAAACTTTATACGCCTTGACCAGTCTTGGAAAGTATAAACAACATCAAATAGAATATTTGATGTATAATGATATTAATTGTTGAAAGAGCCATTAGTTCAAGAATTCATTTCACTGTAATTTTATTTTTATTTTCAACGCTGTAAGAAATAGAAAAGAAAATATTTGTAATATAATTCTTTTCAAACAGTTCGTGGTAACGAACTCTAAGGAGCGACTCGGCTCAATGGTAACCGAAACTCTAAGAAACAGAATTTTGGTACCAATAGATACATCAAAAGAATAATATTTTAATTCTGATTTCAAATATATAAGTTTCATCAAGTTTAATCGTACCCATCAAAAGTTACGCACCTGAGAAAATTTGGTTGATTTTCGAAAAAAGGGGGAAAGACCCCCTAAAAATTATAGAACCTTAATGAAATTCAAACCATGATATTCAGCGTATCAGAGAACCCTACTGTAGAGGTTTCAAGCTCCTATCTACAAAAATGTGGAATTTTGCATTTTTTGCCTGAAGAAAGATCACGAGTGCGTGTTTATTTGTTTTTTTTCCCCAGGGGTAATCGTATTGACCCAGTGGTCCTAAAATATCGTAAGAGGGCTCATTGGAACGGAAATTAGAAGTTCTAGTGCCCTTTTTAAGTGACCAAAAAATGGAGGGCAACTAGGCCCCCTCCCACGCTCATTTTTTCTCAAAGTCACCCAATTAAATTTTGAGACAGCCATTTTGTTCAGCATAGTCAAAAATCTAATAGATATGTCTTTTAGGATGACTTAATCCCCCACAGTTCCCAGGGGAAGGGCTGCAAGTTATGAACTTCGCCCATTGCTTACATATTGTATTGGTTACTGGGAAGTATACAGATATTTTCAGAAAGAATTTTTTCTGGCGGGGGTGGGGGCTGGAGGTGGGGATTACTCGGGAGAATCTTTCGGTGGAGGATGTTTCTTTGGGGTAAGGGACATTACTATGAAGGGGGCGCCGGATTTCCATGAATTATTTAAAAATGATCAGAAATTAAATTAAAAAAACAAGTTTTTTCAACTGAAAGAAAGAAGCAACAATAGAACTTAAAACGAACAGAAATTATTACGTATATAAGGGGGTTCTCCCCCAAGTCAATTCCTCGCTCTTTACGCCACAGTTTTTTTAGTGCTTTCAAAAGAGCTATCTATCCTAATTAAACGGTCTTTGTGATTCAGGGATTTGTGAATAATTTTTTTTTTAACTTTTAGCGTAAAGAGCGTGGTATTGAATAAGGGGAGAACCCCCTCATATACGTAATAACATAACGTAATAAAAAAAAACAAGCAATACGGCTCAATAGTAATTGAAACTTTTAAAAACGGAATTTTGATGTCAATAAATGTATCAAAAGAATGGACTTATAATGTTGATTCTAAATATATAAATTTTATTAAGTTTAGTATTAATCATCAAATGCTACGAGCCTGCGAAAATTTACCTGATTTTTTAAAGAGGGGGGAAACCTCCCCTACAAGTGAAAGAATTTTAATGAAAATCACACCGTCAGATTCAGTGTATAAGAAAACCCTATAACATAGGTTTCAAGCTCATATCTGCTAAAATCTGCAACTTTGTATTTTTTGCCAGAAGAAAAATATACGAATATAGAAGTTCGTTACGTAAGTTAATTTGTAAATTACGTCAGAACCAAATTTAGAGACAGTCATTTAGCAAAAGAAAAGTAAAATTTTTATGCAAAGTTTGTTTACTTATTCAATGACAGTGAGCCAAAATAAAAGTTGCTTTAACTAAAAAACGATCAGAAATTAAATAAAAAAAAAACAAGTTTATTAAACTGAAAGTAAGGAGCGACATTTAAACTTAAAACGAACAGAAATTATTCCGTATGTGAAAGGGGCTGTCCCCTCCTCAACGCCTCGCTCTTTACGCTAAAGTTTTAATCTTTATCACAACTTTAATTTTTAAAAAAATAAAAAAATTTATCGTAAATAGCGAGGCGTTGAGGAGGGGACAGCCCCTTTCATATACGGAATAATTTCTGTTCGTTTTAAGTTTTAATATCGCTTCTTACTTTCAGTTTAAAAACTTTTTTTTTTATTTAATTCAGTTAGGCACCAATGACACAGTAGGCCTTTGGTTTCTATTTACAATTAAGGAAGGGGGCACTATCCAAACTCTTGTTTATAGTGAAACTATATTAGTCTTGAGCAACTTAAGAAAGAACTAATAAATTAAACTGAATATTTGATGTATAATGATATTAATTGCTGAAACCTCATCAGTTCAAAATTTTACTACAATTTTAATAATTATTTTCAATAGTAAGTGAAAAAGAAAATATTTGCAATAAAATTGGTTTTCTGTAAAGTACCAATGACGCAGTAGGTCTTAGACTTTTACAGTGAGAGAAGGAGGCAATACCCAAACTCTTGTTTGCATTGATTTTTGTTCTCTTCAAACTTGATTTGCATCTTCAATTTAAGTTTCACTCGTTTCAAGATTCGTTTTAAGAACAGATGAAGTCTCAGCAATTAAAATCATTATACATCAAATATTCAGTTTAATTTATTAGTTCTTTCTAAAGTTCTTCAAGATGAATATAGTTCACTACAAACAAGAGTTTGGATACTGCCCCCTTCCTTAATTGTAAATAAAAACCAAAAGCCTACTGCGTCATTGGCGATTAACTGAAAACGAAAAGTTAACTGAAAAGTTGTTCAAGACGAATAAGTTTCACTACAAACAAGTTTGGATAGTGCCCCCTTCCTTAATTGTAAATAGAAACCAAAAGCCTACTGCGTCATTGGTGCCTCACTAAAAACGAATTATATTAAAAATATATTCTTTTCCAGTTCTTACAGCATTGAAAATAAAAATAAAATTACTGTGAAATACATTTTTGAACTGATGGATCTTTCTACAATTAATATCATTATACTTCAAATATTCAATTTGATGTTGTTTATACTTTCCAAGACTGTTCAAGACGTATATAGTTTTCAGTAAAGCGCCAAAAACGCTGTAAGTTTTAGACTTTTACAGTGAGAGAAGGAGGCGATACCCAAACTTAAATGATATTAAATGCTGAAACCTCATCAGTTCAAAATTTTACTATAATTTTAATGTTTATTTTCAATAGTAAATACAAAACAAATTATAATGAAATTGGTTGTCAGTAAAGCGCCTAGTTTTAAGATTTATTTATTCATTTACATTAAAACCTATTGTATGTTTTTTTGCATTGATTGTTATTTAATGTCTGTTCGTTTTAAGTTTCATTTATACTTCAATAGCAGAATATTCTTTTTCGTTTTAAGCTTGATTTGTGCATATTCAATCAAAACATTACTCGCTTTAAGATCTATTTATTGATTTATATTATTAGTTATTGTATGTTTTTTTGCTATGGTTGTTTATTTAATTCCTGTTCGTTTTTGGGTTTCATTTATTCTTTATAGTAATTTCTGGTCGTTTTGAGTTTGAATTTTGACAGGTATTCGTATCTGCTGAGCTTAAGCTTAAAATGGCCTTTACTTTTCTTTGAAAAACTTATTTTCGGAAAGTTTTTTTTTTTAATTTATTATGATTAAACATGGGAGCCGTATGGCTTTTACTATAGGCAACCCTAGAGCGTTGCATCTTATAAATGCGTAATTTTAAAACCTTAAGCTTGTAATTAAGCTTGTTTAAGATTAAAATTCTTAAGCTCGAGGTTGTACAAGTGTTTACGTAAATATAAGTTTGTCTAAAAAGTGTCGTTACAGTGTGATGTCCAAGAACTGCATTAATTCAGTACTGACTGAGTGACTAATTTATTTGCAAACTAGAAATTAATAAACGTCGCTTATATCAACCATCACGGGAAGACAACATTGCATCTGATAAAAGACGTCTGCAATCCTTTGACTCCCAACCGATTATTTGTTCTATAATGGCAAATATATGGATTAATACAACTGGCTAAAAGGAATAACCTCGTGGCTTGCTCCCTCCATGACGAGCATGGCAACCACATAAAATCAACAGATGGAATATGATCTAGATGGAAAGCGTACTTACAGAATAAACTAAATTCGACCATTCTCCCTGACCCAACTGGGCAATCCAGTTTGCCCGTAATCTCTACCGTATTCACTTACATGCTGAATTAGCAGAGCGGGAAAGTTGAGGGTAGCAAAGGTACTGCCCCGAGGACATAAAATTATGTACATTAATTATCTTGTATGACTATAATGTCAACAAGATAGAAACCTTTCTATTAAAATGTATATTTGAATCCTCCGTTTTAGACGAGCTAAATACATGATGTGCTAGGTTGCTCCCAGTGGCTGCACAAATCAAGTCATCCCTACAGATACATTTTTCAAGCCTTTCGAACCTTCAAAACAATGCACTTGAAAAAAAATTAGCTGCAATACCTTGACTCTCAACAAATAATTCGTTCATTAGAAAAAAACAAATATACCCTTTTAAAGATGATCAATGAGCGATGGGAACATCATTGAACGATCGGAAGGGTAACATGTGGCATAGTCAAATAAAAAAAATACTAAAAAACCCCTTTCTTTCCTGGCAAAGATAATATTCATGGCATTTCAAACAAACTTAATCACAGCTATTCAGATAAGCTGTTCCAAGCTCATCCCAGCTATACGAGACAATTAACCTATAAGTCATGAAATCTTCTATTGTTCATCTTTAACAATACCTTTTGTTCAAAAAAACAATACCCTTTTAACACGATTGGTTTAATTAAGGATTTCGTGGAGCCCGTGATCAATCAAAGAACTCGTGAACTCCTTTCAGTGCCGACAAAGATAACTTGAATCTTTGAGTTGGCGCTTAGCAAATTATTAATGAAACAAAAGTAATACCTAGTTGTCTTCCATTGGAATTTTATTAAATGAGTAATGAAGAAAGAACATTGAATGCAATTTTGTAGAATATTTGAATCACGAAACCTTCCATTGTTCATTTTAAACAAAAACCATTGTTCAAGGAGATAATACTCTATTAACACGATTTAGCTTGATTAAGGAACTCTCAGAAGTCGTGTCTAATTTAAAAATCTGTGACTCCTTTCAGTGCCAACAAAGATAACTTGAATCTTTGAGTGCAAACAATTAATAAAACAAAAGTAATACATAGTTGTCAGAAAGCGTCATATTTTTTTATAGTTGAAGAAAGAATGCGTGACTCCTTTCAATTCTGACAAAGATCACTTGAATCTGTGTATCACTTAACAAACTGTTAATGAAACTAAAGTAATACATAGTTGTCAGGAAGCCAAATAACTACAGCAGAGGTTAGGCAATACCCCAAGAGAAGAAATGTAAGGCGGTATCCAAGAGTAATCTAGTTCAATTATAACACAAGCCTTAGGAAAAATCTGAGCATATATCTTAGCAGAATTAGCGTTTTGAATTAGTCTTAATCAGAGTCTTGATATAGCTGCCATTCATAATAGACTCCTGTTTTGTGTTAGTGACTAAATTCAGACTATGAACTGGTAATTAGGCTTGTACGAGTTGTTGTTTAGCACACAGTTACAGAGGCCTAAGTGATATTATATCCATATTCAATAGACTTGTTGCGTATTAATTTTGACTGTCCATCCTTGAATAGCGATCTTGTTCAAATCTAAGTGCATTCCTCTTTTACCTATGTAAGGACTTAATAAATCTATTGTATTCTTATTCGAGTTGTATATGCTAGTATGTCTCAGATTAGTCTCGTGTCTCCAATTCACTCCCATAAGGTATCTGATCTCGACCTGACGTACAGACTTTAAAATAGCCTAGTAATTGACGCCTTTGGACTTTGCGGCTACGGCATTGTGGTAATGCTTCTTAAACGGCAGAGTCGAAAGATGATATTTAAAGAATAAGATAACATCGCGACTCCCGATAATTATGATAGATGTTCCCCGGAACAACAATTGAAAGTTAACCCTCCCAAGAGTAAACTATAAAGTGGCACGACCTGTGACAAATTATAAGTTCATTATCTGAAATCCCCTCGGATGAGGTGGCGCGGCAAAGTTTAAACACGGAGGAAAGCACGAGGACTAGTCATTCAAAATTGTTTATAAAAGTATGTAAAACAAATTTTACTGAGAAAAACTATCATATAATTTATACCGAAAGCTTTAATATACACTTGATAAAGCAAGCAAAAACTAATAACAAGACAAAGCTTTCAGTATATTAAGTGTTACATTTTTTAATGTAGCGCCCTTAAGCTAATTCCAAATAGGGTAATCCACTTAGAATATCTCGCGTAAAAGGAGATAAGTAGTCATCCCAAGTAGGCAACCTCTAACGAAATTGGCGTATAGAAATTTTTTCTATGTTTAGGTTACATACCCAGTAAAACTTATTTTTTAAAAATGAACAAAATGTCTGTGGATCAAAAAGAACAACTACAACCGCAGAAAGTAATTGCTACATCAGTTCAAATTGCAAAATCTCTCCCATAGTACGATGGTGAAAATGACATTGTCCAATTTCATATACAAATAGCCCAATTTTTAGAAACAATTAAAACGGAACTAGAAACACTGGTAGGCATGCTACTCTTAAGACTGAAGTCTTAAGACCCTTAAGACGTTGACATTCCTGAAACAATCAAGAGCTCGGTAGGTTCAGACAATAACCTACCCATAAGCTAATAGAACAATTACTAAAGGTATACCAAGAAATATTTATTCAAACAAGCTCAACGAATAAGCCAAAGTATGAAAATATATCTTTTGACCAAACCCAAAATGTAAGAGAATACTTACACAAGATAAGAGTATCAACAAGGCCAAATTTGGTTCTGGTGTGAGAAAGCTTTATTTATCTAATTTCTGTAATTAACAAAACCCCTAAATTGTATAATCTCAGGTAACAAAGAAATGATTCTTAGTTAATAGAGTACACCCCACTGGGCCTCATAAATTAACTTTCCTTTCTGTCACAATAATTTATGTCACCGTAAAATCGAAGCAACTACCTTTATTTCAAGTTTAGATTCATTCACCATCCAAAAAAACATCACTTGTAAACCAATATTATTATGTACAAAAAGGTAGAATTACGCCATAGCATGTTTAGTGAAACGTCTAAAGAAAAAACTAATTTACTATTTTAAGAGAATGGCTATGATTGATAAAATATTAAAGAAGGGGCGACACAAAAAGGTATTCCCTAGCGAATGACAGTTAAAATTGAAAAGCAAGACTAACCAGATAAAACAGAGACTTTAACAAAAATTAAGGGTAGTCTGAGCTTCTGGGATAAGGAACTGAGTAAGTGTATTTCTCTTTATGTAAGATAAAATGCTACCACTAGTCTGTCTAAATTTTCTTTGCATTCAATACTTAGATCAAGTGGTAAACCTCTGCAACATTTCTGTTGCTTGGTCCAACCCAAAGGATCCTATTTGAATTAAGTTAACAATTAAATCGTTTGAACCCCTTTGGCCCCAAACTAGTTATGGAGATAAATCCCATTGGAGAGTTGCCAATTGTTTTATAAAGGGTTTGAGCCTTACTGATAGTTTGAGGTAACCCTGACATCTTCTGTGAAATGTGAAAATTGATTAGATTACAAAAAAAGGGCGGAGAGTACCTGCGTAAATAACTTAAGATTCTTGTTAGAATTTTCATTCTATTTTGGTGATTGGTTTTATAGTCCCGTCTGTATATTTCACTCAGTTAAGGCTCCGTCTGTCTAAATAAAGAACAATATTATTAAAGAATAAAATAATTTAAGATTAATTAAAGATAGGAACACAATGAGGTTTTTCCCAGAAACATAAACTTTGTGGAATAAGCTTTGAATAGCCTAAGGTTTAGGTGGGAAACCCTAAAACAAGGAATAAAAAAAGCTATAAACGCTTTTGTGCCTCCTCTTTTTTCCAACCTAGTGTCTCTTGGAACTTAAGCTTAGTATTTATAAAATATCTCACACCCAGAAATTGGAATTCTCTAGACCCCAGTTTTGCGTAACCCCTACTTCGATCCTTCCAACGTTATACGGCAGATCGAACCAAGAGCGGAAAACCCTATATTTTATTCCCCCGTTACTGATCTTGTTCTTTTCCAGCTGTAAATACAAATGGTGGCCTTGATGTAATACAGATAGACTAAGGAGAGGGGGATAATATCAGACACTCAGAGAGTGTAAGATCATTTCAAGTCGACGGAGTTTCAATCCAAGAACCTTTCCTAATAAAGTTTAAGATTTTCTTGAGATCCAAAGAACACTAATTCCTTCTACAAGAAATAATTGTAAGATACGTTGTTTTGGAGTTACTGAGAAAGTTGTAAACAATTATTTAACTATTTCGAGTTTGTCCACCTTTCAAACCTCTTTGATTTATCTTCTCGAAGTACCTTAACGAATCAAATAGAACTCGTAACTTTGTTGCTTCCATTCCAAACCAAATTAACAGAGTTTACCTAATTGGATAGTTTAGACCTAAAGACTCTAGAACAATAGACTCAAGCCTTAACTAGTTAGCTAAGTGCAATTTATTCTGTTAGAATTTTCTGTAGCTCTAAAACTAAGATAATCCCTTTTTTCCGTGAATCTGATGTGGAAAATAGAAGTACAACACACCCACGCAATAAAAGATCATTCAAATTTGAAGAGAGCTATTGGAAGGACTTTAATTATAATTACAGCATTTTCTTTTCTTGTATTAAATTTGTCAATAATGTTTAGTTATCACTGAATTTTGAGTACCAATTCGAACTAAATCGCCTCAGTTTATCACGCTACCAATTGACTGATTGTTACATTGAGATCTCTGGAAAGAAAGATTTATAATTAGAATTTAAAACATTCAGAAGAAACGTTTAGAAGGACATGTTACCCAGAGCCTGCTTAGAGAAACAATCAGACTAAATTACTAGTCCTAAAAGTAGGGCAATCTTACACTGGCTCTGGGGTTCTATATGAAAAAACTATCCTACAAACCTTTAAGCAAGGGCTCAACCCGAATCTGTATCAATTGCTAATAGCAAAAAAAAAAAATCGAAACACGGGAACAAGCCATTCATGAAATAGAACGTGCGGTGGAAATTGATAACATTGTGTTACAACACAAAAGATGTTCAATAAATAATTTTTAGGAACCAACCCCACGATCATCAAGAGAAGCGTCCCCAAGATTTTTTTTTTCGAGAGATAAATCCCTAAGACCAAACCAAAATAGATCTCATGCATCAGCAAGACAGAGAACGGTGCACTTCGTGCATACCGATCGGATAAATTATGAAAACAAATATGCCTATAAGGTGTTACGCATGTAACCGGCTCCGCCATATCGAAAGAAAATGCCGTTTACAAAAAAAATACGACACAAACCCCCCCAAATTATAGCAACAGTTTGTCCAGGAGTATAAACAATAATGGCAACGACATGAGAAGTTAGAGGATTACCCCATAACTCCTACCAAACCTCTTGTATACCAAACCCCGCTCTCTAGAACAAACAAGCAACGCGAACCGTCAGAACAAGAAACTCCACCTCGCACATCAATAATGTAACAATCATGGCAGTTCAATGTCAATCAGCTAACCATGGGAGTGTCCACAGTGCCCCTTTCGCAAGTACCCATCGATCAAATTAACCCAAAAGGAAATGGATCAAGCCAAGAAAAAGAATTGAGAGGGCTTTTGGCGGCAAAACTTTTTATAGGTCCCAGCCAATAATGGTACCATCTTTAAATGATCCTAATAAAATGTTACCTATATTCAATTGTTTTAGTGTCGCGAATATTTATTTTAATGCACTTATGGATTCCGGTGCAACGGTAAATATAATAAACTGAAATGTGTTCAATAAACTAACGGCATCTATTAAACGATACCAGAATCATTCCATTCCCAATTTAACAATGAATCAAGGGGCATAATTTAGAGGTAAAAGGCTCCATTCGCCTAGATGTGAGAATACATAATAGACATTTTCCAACTAACTTCATAATAAGCAAAAAATTTCCCCCGTGAGACAATAATCGGGGTCAATTTTTGTAAAATCCAATAAGGTGCCATTGGTTACAGCCAACGATAGATTCATCTATCCAACCGATCTTTATTCCCCATAGGGCGGAGAATCAGGACGCAACAGTGAATAGAGTACATACTTTTATACCTCATTCCTCGTCTTGCAGGAGATTAAACGACAAGTTGATTGAATCCATAAAATCCAAAATAGGGGAAATGCAACAATATAGACATAAAGAAATTTAGAAAATATTTGAATTATGGATGGAGGTGATAAATCTTAACGCCATTCACTTGCGACCGAAGCTATTTGCAGAGGACTTACCGCAACAAAGCGTCTGTCTAAATTCAACTGAAGACAAAAGGGAGGAGAAATGTTAAGGATTTGCCGCGCGCAAAACAAAAAATCTCCAACGATAATGCAAAGAATCCAAATTTTGCAAATGATCAAACCGTTGAACGAATAATCTGAACTACATTTGCGTCTTCGTTGGAAGGAATTTCTGAGCTTCTATTATGCGAAAAACAGATCGTATACTATTAAAAAGGAGAGGGTTTTATTTGGGTAGCAAAAACACACGAAAATGACACAATTACTATAAAAGGGAACATGTCTCGTTGATATACAAAAGATATCCAAACGCGAATTAAATCATTGGAAATATTCAAAAATAAATTTAGTTAATATTATTAATGCTCCAAATGAAAGATATCCCCTAACCAGAACTAAATTTTTGGAAAAATTTTAACCTGAATTACAACAATGATGCAACAATGATACAAAAAGTGTGTGAAATGTTGTGGAAATTGAAGGATGTATTTTCTATCTCTGAAGAAGATATTGGTTTAATAACATTCTACGAACATTCTATCCACACTACAGGACTACCTATCGCGAAACAACCTTATCGTATACCTTACAAGCACAAAAAGTGGTTAATTAAAAAAATCCTTGAATTGGAATGGAATAATATTATACGCCCTAACATCAGCCCCTACTCTGCCCCTGTGATCTTAGTTCCTAAGAAAAATAATGATCTTAAAGTCGTTGTGGATTATAGGGCTTTGAACAAACAAGTGGTTAGTGTTAAATTTCGTCTACCTAGAAAAGTTGAAATCCTTTATTTCTTCTAAAATAAGAATAAAATTTTTACCTCCATGGATCTTACCGCAAGGATATCACGAAGTAAAGATAGCAGATAGTGATGTTCATAAAACTAAATTTTTCACGACGGAATGCGGCTCTTATGAATATTTAAGAGTAACCTTTGGACATACAACAATTTCAATTGCGTTATGTTGGCCCTGTTTACAATTATTACGAGGGCTAAACAAAATCTTTTCATTTCGTGGATGATGTAATACGCGTAAGAGAAAACACGGAAGAACGTTTTGGCATTTTAGCCAATATTTTTGAAAAATTCAGCGAAGGCAATTTGAAATGCCGGCCTGAGAAAGTAAACCTATTTCAACCAAAAATTAAATTCTTGGGAGCAGTAATGACCCAAGGTCAAATATCCACAGACCCCGAGAAAATAAAATGTGTTGAAAATCTTAAGCCCCCACGGACCATAAAAACAATTACGAGGAATCCTTTGTCTGACAGGTTATTTCTAAAAATGTATATTTAATTATGCTCAAATTGCAAAACCCCTGATAGAGTAAATTACATGTTTTGGGGCAAAACCCCAAAACATCACCTCGTCCCAGGAAGCCCAAACCTCCTTGGATAGTCATAAGAAGGCACTCACCTCTGAACCGATACTTTCGTTGCCTGATTTGGAGAACGGACAATTTGTAGTCACAAGAGACGCATCATCTAAGGGAATAAGGTCAATCAATTCCCAAATAATAAACGGTAGAGAGAAAATTTTATGTTACTTAAGTCAAACCTAAACAAAGGGTGGGAGTAGTTACTTTGCCACCCAATTATAATTACTATCCGTAATCCACCATTTGAATAAATTTAAGCACTATTTAGTTGGCCGAAAATTCAAACGATATTCAGTCAATAAAAGCTTGCAACATCTACACACATTTAACAACATTGGATCATTCCCGGAAAAAAGACAAAAAGTATTCTTCTGACAAACCGTTCTTCAATCATAGCCTTAAAAAATAATTCTGAAAAAAATTAAATGCCTTAAAGAAGCACAAATTCTAGAGGGAAAGAAATCAAGGAAAAATTTAAAGAAGCAACTTCCTAAGGCTGCAAAAAATTTCTACAAAAACAAAAAAATCACTTATACACTACTAATACAAAAAAATAGTATGAGGAAATAAAACTGATTTGTGGAAAAGAACCTAAAAAGCAAAACTTTAACTTGAACGAGCCTCCTATAAAAACCACGACCGACCTAATCCGACATCTTGGTTCGATTTCCCAACGTTTCCTACCCTTGAATCCGGAAAGAATTTCCTCCCAAACCACTTAAGATAATTTACCAATAATTATAAAATCCGAAATTACAAATAAAATCCTAATATTAAAAAGAACCAGTATCTGCCCCCTAGATATTCCGATTGTGCTCGTAAAAGCTTTCGCCGATAAAAACTTCGAGCAAATGATAGATATTTTAAACAAGATTAAAAAAACAGGCGAATTAATGACTCTTTGAAAACAAGGTTACGTAACTCCTGTTCCTTAAATAGGTGTCGTTGTCGATTTTGACAAAGTTAGACCAATAACATTAACACCACTTTTTTCAAAGCAAATCAATTTTATCTGACAGGTTCAAGGTTGAAATTCGATAATTTGGAAACGTCCCAAAACTATCAACGTCCCATTGTCTAGTATGTAAATAATTTCTGAGACCACAGTGGCTAATCATGATAAACAAAAATCGCGAAGAAAGGAAGAAAACGAGGACAATTAACAGCCAGTGAAAAAATTTAAAAATTATGCAAATATTTCGGTCAAGGCCTCCGCTTGATCGTCCTCAGTGCAGAATAAAACTAATAAAACATAAAAAAAAAACCTTAAAATAAAAACACCAAACTAAAACTGGACGACCCTTTCCTAGTAACAGTGAAAGGGTAACTGAATAAAAAACACAAGTCTAAATGGCATTTCAGAATTTCATTTTGCGTAAAGCACTGTTAAAGGCTGATCACTTTCCAGTTTGACTGTTATCGGAGACTCTATTCGATTGCACAATATAACTTTGTGGATGTATGTAAAAACGATCAGAATTAATAATTTTGTCATAAATGGGACTTAGAAAAAATTCTCCAGTGTCTCTATTGAGAGCTAACTTTTGGTGAATGTGCTTTTTTATTTCAACTGCCTCCCTGAAAACTTGCGTGAGACCTTTAACGGGGGCAACGATAGAGGCCTTGTCAAACAAAATGAAATGGTGTGGATTCTCGTACACATGTTGCGCCAAGGCGGAATCAAAAACCTCAAGCCTTTGGCGTAACCTCATTGCCTTGTCGATTCAGGACTTGTGCTCAGATAACCTCTCCCCCAATTGCTGTTGGGTTCTACCAACATAATAACAGCCACAAGAACAAGGAATTCTATAAACACCACTACCAAATTTAAAAACGATGTAAGTCGTGGCGGAAAGTATTCTGAGCTATTCTAGATATCTGCTGAAAATCCGTCGGTGAAAGGTTTCACTGTAGAAAATGTCGAGTTTTTGAAATTGTATTACTTAGGAAAAAACGTCGTTTTTTTTTTGGTGTTTTAAAATGTGAACCAAAGACTGAAAACCAACCCTATCCCTAAATTGCCTTTCGGATTGTGTACCTAGGTTTAGGCGGAAACGAAGAGAATTCGGAAGAATTCTCTATACTCTACAACACTGTAAAATTTTTTTTTGATTAATAAGGTTGGCGTATTTTTTAGACAAATCAAAATAATTAAGAACAGACTTGGTCAAAAGCTCCCCGTAAGCTAGTCGTAAATAATTTCTGAGACCACACTGGCTCATCATGATAAACAAAAAATCGCGAAGAAAGGAAGAAAACGAGGACAATTAACAGCCAGTGAAAAAATGGAAAAATTATGCAAATATTTCGGTCAAGACCTCCGCTTGACCGTCCTCAGTGTAGAATAAAACTAATAAAAATATAAAAACCAAACCTTAAAATAAAAACACCACACTAAAATTGGACGACCCTTTCCTAGTAACGGTGAAAGGGTAACTGAATAAAAAACACAAGTCTAAATGGCATTTCAGAATTTCATTTTGCGTAAAGCACTTTTAAAGGCTGATCGCTTTCCAGTTTGATTGTTATCGGAGACTCTATTCGAATGCACACTATAACTTTGTGGATGTATGTAAAAACGATCAGAATTAATAATTTTGTCATAAATGGGACTTAGAAAAATTTCTCCAGTGTCTCTATTGAGAGCTACCTTTTGGTGAATGTGCTTCTTTATTTCAACTGCCTCCCTGAAAACTTGCGTGAGACCTTTAACGGGGGCAACGACAGAGGCCTCGTCAAACAAAATGAAATGGTATGGATTCTCGTACACATGTTGCGCCAAGGCGGAATCAAAAACCTCAGGCCTTTGGCGTAACCTCATTGCCTTGTCGATTTAGGACTTGTGCTCAGATAACCTCTCCCTCAATTGCTGTTGGGTTCTACCAACATAAAAACAGCCACAAGAACAAGTAATTCTATAACCTCCACTACCCATAATGTGTCTGGTTTTATCTTTGACGTTGTTAAAAAAGTTATGTGTAATATTTGAATTTTTAAAGGCGACGCTAAGTTTATGTTTTTTAAGGATTCTTTTCAATTTGTCGCTCAATTTTGGAATGTAGGGTAGAACAGTGAAAAGTTTCTTATCATCCACCAATGGGACGGTATCTGTTGGGGCTTGTGGACCTGATGCACTCCCCTCTACCTTTTTTTCGTCTTCTGTCTAAAATGGTCTCAAGTAATTTTATTGGGTAGCCATTGCAAAATAAATTGTCATTAATATATTTCAATTCTGAGTCTTTGTGTGGCTCTGAGCATATTCTTATTACTCAGAAAACCAAAGAAATAACGACTCCTCTTTTTATGCAGGGAGAGTGGTTGGAGGAAAAATGCAAATACCTATCGTTATGCGTAGGCTTTCTATAAATAGAAAATTCAAGGCCAGGAGACTTTTTGAAAATTAAAACATCTAGGAAAGGAAGTTTGTGGTTATGTTCTAGTTCTAAAGTGAACTGAAGGTCAGAGTCCAAAATGTTTAGATGAGTTAGGAAGGAGTTAAATGACTCTCCTCTATGCTCCCACAGAGAAATAACATCATCCACAAACCTACCCCAGAAACGGTGTTTCATCAGAAAATTTTCCAGAGCAGAGATTTCTATGAATTCAATATAAGAAGTTGCCGAAAATGGTGAGCGACTTGTACCCTCGGGTAAACCCCTAATTTGGGTGAAAAATTGATTATTATATCGGAAATATGAGGAGGAACTATTGCAAAGACGGATGAGACGCATAATAGTTTCTATATTCAGTGTTTTGTAGTCTATTTGATCAATATTATCTTCTAATTTCCTTTGAAGAGCTAGTTCACATTTTTTAATGTCGCAAGACGTATACATAGAAATTGCATCGAAACTGGCCAAAATTGTATCTTTTTTATTTCAATGTCTTTTAATTTTTCAACAAGGTGAACTGAGTTTCTTATGTATGAAGTTTGCGTTTGCATAAGGGGGCCAAAAAGTTTTGACAACCATTTCCCCAATTTGGCAGTAAGGGAGCTATAAGAAGCCACAATGGGGCGTAGCGGGACTCCATCTTTTTGGATTTTTGGGAGCCTGTAAAATTTAGGAGCTGAACAACCTTTAGGGTAAAATAATTTATGCATTTTTGGAGTAATAAGTCTTTCAGTTTGCAAAATTTCTAGTTCCTTGTGTACTAAACGGGTGAACTTATTGGTGGGGTCTAAATCTGTGGGCTTGTAAGTATGGGTGTCGGATAAAATATCTGTAACTTTTGTATTATATGAAGTTTTATCAAGGATAACAATATTATTTCCTTTATCAGCCCTGGTGATAATGATGTGTGGGTCTTTTTTTAAATTTTTGAGTTTGTGTTTCCTGATTTTTTTACCTTGAGGAATATGGAATGAAATCAAGAATATTCTTAACCACCTCTCCTCAAAGTAAATCTGGATTTTCCACAGCACCACATGAACCAAATATACCCGCCTCCACATTGGAGACTATCTCTGCGAAATTCACTTGTGTTTGAGGTAGGCAAAATTTAGGTCCCTTGGACAAAACATGGGTTTCTTCCGGAGTAAGAATTTTAGAAGATAGGTTCTCAATGGCCGGACCAGGACAAAATCTCGGAAGAAAACATCTGGAATTCTGAAATTTTTCGTCCTCTAATTTTTCAAACTTTTCTGATAAACGAGCCTTAGCCATACAAAAGTCGTGGCAGAAAGTGTTCTGAGCTATTCTAGATATCTGCTGAAAATCTGTCGGTGAAAGGTTTCGCTGTAGAAAATGTCGAGTTTTTGAAATTGTATTTCTTAGGAAAAAATGTCGTTTTTTTTGGTCTTTTAAAATGTGAACCAAAGACTGAAAACCAACCCAATCCCTAAATTGCCTTTCGGATTGTGTACCTTGGTTTAGGCGGAAACAAAGAGAATTCGGAAGAATTCTCTTTACTCTACAACGCTGTAAAAATTCTTGTTGATTAATAAGGTTGGCATGTTTTTTAGACAAATCAAATCATAGAATTCCTTGTTCTTGTGGCTGTTTTTATGTTGGTAGAACCCAACAGCAATTGGGGGAGAGGTTATCTGAGCACAAGTCCTCAATCGACAAGGCAATGAGGTTACGCCAAAGGCCTGAGGTTTTTGATTCCGCCTTGGCGCAACATGTGTACGAGACTCCACAACATTTCATTTTGTTTGACGAGGCCTCTATCGTTGCCCCCGTTAAAGGTCTCACGCAAGTTTTCAGGGAGGCAGTTGAAATAAAAAAGCACATTCACCAAAAGGTAGCTCTCAATAGAGACACTGGAGAAATTTTTCTAAGTCCCATTTATGACAAAATTATTAATTCTGATCGTTTTTACATACATCCACAAAGTTATATTGTGCAATCGAATAGAGTCTCCGATAACAATCAAACTGGAAAGCGATCAGCCTTTAAAAGTGCTTTACGCGAAATTAAATTCTGAAATGCCATTTAGACTTGTGTTTTTTATTCAGTTACCCTTTCACCGTTACTAGGAAAGGGTCGTCCAATTTTAGTTTGGTGTTTTTATTTTAAGGTTTTGTTTTTATATTTTTATCAGTTTTATTCTGCACTGAGGACGGTCAAGCGGAGGTCTTGACGGAAATATTTGCATAATTTTTCAATTTTTTCACTGGCTGTCAATTGTCCTCGTTTTCTTCCTTTCTTCGCGATTTTTTGTTTATCATTGTCTAGTACAGAT
This sequence comes from Artemia sp. Qi Xiang Cuo, assembly GCF_049724085.1. Taxonomy (NCBI): domain Eukaryota; kingdom Metazoa; phylum Arthropoda; class Branchiopoda; order Anostraca; family Artemiidae; genus Artemia; species Artemia sp. Qi Xiang Cuo. The sequence continues at coordinate 53,956,515 of NC_142810.1, forward strand.
GTATGACACAATAATGAAAAACCTAGAGATACCAAATTCATGGACTAATAAAAGCTCAGTTGACCAACAAAAAACTTTGGATTATGTCGACCATAATGTTTTAGTTGATAAAATTTCTCATGAATCCCAAATCGACCCCATTTTGGTTCAAACTGTTATAATTTTGAAGCCAACAATCTCAAGTGGTCAAATAAATGAATACTTATTCTAAACCTCTAACAGTCTATAACGGAATACCCCAAGGTGCTATAACTGGACCCATCTTGTTCAGCGTAGTGGTAAATAATTTGGCAGTAAGATATCCCTTTACGATGGAAATTTGTGGATGACGTGACTTCTAGAGGTCAGCGGTAACAATGTAAAAAGTAGTCCACTTGAAATCCTTGAAGATGTTGCAACAGAAGCCCTCAAAAATAAAATGCATGTAAACCCATTGAAATCTGCAATACTAACAATCAATTTTCGAAACACAACCCCTCATTTATATCTATTCTTCCAAGTAAAATTATGACACAAAAAATGAAACTTCTAGGTTACCTTCTGACCTTAAAAGGGGAGCCCATATTTCAACTATAACCAAGCAATCTTTAACAAACTATAACAAATCAATGCAATCAACCATAAACGAAAACATAAATACAAGAAAAATATACTTAAGATTAGAATAGAAGAAAGCACGATTAAGCACGGTCCCTTAGCATGATAACGAATTACCTGATGAATCAAAAGTACTCAGAAGGGAAATAGATAGTTTTTATTACGATTTCGACGAAGAAATTCCTTGTAGGATTATAACCCACGAAACATTTAGACCTCAAACTTCAATAATCCCCATGCTGCCTCAAAACTTAGATATACCTGATTTCGAATTTTTTCGTATGAACACAGGCGGACACTTAGGAATAACCAAAACTTTTCAAAAATTAAAACAATATTTTTTCATTCCGTCGGCTCTGACCAAACTTATGGATTTTATAAACGGATGCGAATCATGCAACCCAAGAAAATATCCCAAAGCTTATCCTAAACCCCCAATGGGAAGAACCCCAGTAGCAGGATCCCCATTTGACAATATCTCCTTTGTTTTACATCGAACAAATGGAGGCCTGCCTGTTTCAAACAGGGGTCATACTTGTGTCCTCTCTGTTACAGACCATTTTTCATGATTTAACTTCGCAAAAACAATTATAAATCACGGCACATACGCCATAAGCAAGGCTTTGGCAAAATTGTTTTTGAATTTTGGGATGCTAAATACAGTAATAAGTGATAACGGAAGCAACTTTACTTCGAAAGTAACTAAAGCATTAATGAGTTTCATTAGCACAGAGAAATTTCTAACTTATCCTTATCAGCCACAAGAAAACGGAAAAATAGAGCACTGGCATGAAATGTATTCAAATATTTTGAGTATCTAAAACGAAGGACAATAGAAATAACTGGGAACAATTCCTACCATATTTAACGAAAGTAATCGATAATACCTATTCAGAGGTAACTAAAGAAAGTCCTTTTTATTTATTATTTTGCCATGATTTCAAAATACCTTACAAAGATATTATTGAATCAAGGCAGCATTACAATAACACGATAGATTGAAAACAGAAATACATCAATAGAATGAATAAACTTACAAAATAGTAAGGCAAGAATTAGAAAAATTCAAAATAAATCAAGAAATAAAAAATATACCAAATGTTAGAAAAGAAATAAATTTCAAAATAGACGATTGCGTTGATCTAAGGAATGAAACAAAATCCGAAGGCAAGAAACTCTCCAATAGATATTCCGGTCCCTATAAAATAATCAAAAAGTGCAATATGATTTTACGTTTAAAATCGCAACTGGGAGATCCTATAAGGCCCATGTCAGTCGAATAAAGATGGCTAAGTTTCCAGAAAGGTGGGTGTCGCAACCCACGACAACCGATACATCAGACACAAAAAAAATCCACCTCGGTCAATGTTAGGAGAATTGAAACCATTCAATTTCAAACAGGGCTAGTTTGAAAATGGTAGAGTCGAAGAAAATTTCAATGAGTTCCCAACGATGACAAATTTATTTGTCCCCAAACGCAGATCCAAAATACCAACCAGAATGCAATTATCAAATAGACCGAAAGATTCGTCCGCAGAAAGCTATGAAGAATTGGATTACACGCTTTCCCCAAAAATACAATTTTTCCCCGACAGAACTTCCACCCCACGTCCCACAAAAAGATTTTATAGACGACATGATTTCAACAACAACCCCAATAAAAAGACCCTTATCATTACAGGATGAATTGAATAAAGCCATTGAGACTCCAAGGAACATGGCCAAGAAGACTCCCCCTATGGACCCTAACAAGAAGTGCTTGCGATAGGCCATTGACATAATAAACTTCCCTGTAGAAACAAGGCTCTGCCTTGAAATCTGCCTTGAAAATCCCGAAGATGCCCATCAAGGACAGTATCACAATATAACCGTTTCTAAAGTAAAGCCCAAGGAATGGTCTTCATGGAGAGAAACTATGATTGAGAAGATGCCTCATCCCCCTGAAGACATGGTATTCAAACAATGGGGGACATCCCAAGAAAACGTTCGAATCTTCTCAAAGTTCTCACAAGTTTCTTAACTCCCCTGAATCTACAGTTCAACAAAAAGAAGGAAAAAATAAGCCTTCTACCTCCAGGGGAGAGAAAATCGATGAAGGCCAAGCAAGTACCACGCCAAAATCAGAAGAGTTCTATTCTAAAGACCCTAAATATGAATTATCGGAAACTAGTTGACCAGATTCTGAACTTAAATCAGACGAAAAGGAACTCAAAGATGCAGAAAAATCACAATTAGCCTCAGCAGCAGCACACGCAAAAGAGATAAAGTTATAAAGTAAGATGCTCCTAAGAAAACAATATAATAAGTTTGATATTATATCACTATGTAGCCTAAGTAAGCCACAAGAATGCGAGGAAAAAGTAACCACAAAGTCGGGAAGTTATAAACAGTTATAAAACTCGATAAATGGAATTTTTTCAAAATTACCAACAAAGAGAAAAATTAGGGCGTGGGAATCGGTTGGGTTCCCACGCCCTGGTTGGATCCCGACATATCCAAACCGCACGGCATTTAAACACTGAATCTTCAGAAAATATTTAAGCCAAAGTAAAGGGGAGGACATTATCACACGAGTGAATATAGAAGTTCACACTCGCAAACGCCATATCCAGTACCCATCTCTTTAAATATTATCTATGTACAACTGCGCGGCTATGGCGCTGCAAAATGCGTTTCTTAAACAGCGCGGCTATAAATGAGTGACAAAAGGCACGAAAGCTTAAAGTAAATCTAGACCTCATATTTAACCAAGTAGCCTACCTCGTACTTAACCATGTAATCTAATGCCATGCTAAGTGCTTATTAATTTTCGCTTATTCGTAGTATCGTATTAACCTATTAAAATTAGCCAGTAGGTTACTAGTGTATTCATATAATACAATCTCTTACGTGCCAAACAAGATCTTACATGTTGTCGTGTACCAGTATATATACTAGGTAATCCAATATAATGTTTTGTTATTGATCCGTTATAAAGTATTTCTGATTCTTCCTAAGAATTTCTATTCCAGGAATTGGCGTGACCTAATAAAAGTTAACCTTCACAAATGTACAATCAAGCCCATATACAACCAAGCAGCATCTATCATCACCATTCGTCCACCACCCAAGAGTACTCACCACAAACAAGACCTAAGATGAAGCCCACAGTTACCACAACCTGTTGACAGGTAACCCCATCGATAAATCCCAGCGACCGGCATGTCCTAAAACCGCGTAGCAATTGTAAAAATAACCATCTCGAAAAACCCCATCGACAGGAATATCGTAAAACTGCATAGCCACTATCTTCGATAAACCCGAACGATCGGCATGTCGTAAAACTGCATGACTATTTTTGAAATGACTACCTTAAGAACCCCACCAGCTGGCATATCGTAAAACTACAGAAATCTCCCAAAGTAATTTTGAAAACCCTAACTACCGGCATGTCGTACAAATGCATGACCATTGTCAAGTGACCATCTTCAGAACCCAAACTATTAATAAAGTAACCTCAGTGAATAACCACTTGAAAACTATAATTACTCTAGTCCTAAATAAGAGGCAATTTGCCAAAACAGAAATATTAAGTTTTGGGCAAAATTAAAAAAAAATAGTGTTACTTTCGTGATTATGAAACCAAAAACTTATCCATTGCCAAGGATGTGCAGAATCCCACACACACAATTTTTAGGGGAAACATAAACTTTAAATAAGATTTAATTCCAAAAAATAAAGTGCGCCAAAGGAAACTCAAGAAGAACCCAAACTTATGAAAAATAAACACACTCAGACACGAACCAAGTGAAAGCCAACGTCACCCATAGAGGAAAGAAGAATACAGGTGTCTTTGCCAACTTTAAGTGAAATACCTTACCCAAGTGTAGTGAATATCCTAATTGACTATTAGACTATTGTCCAATAGCAGTATGCCTCAGCGTACGATTTGAACTATTAGAACCACCATTAAGTTAATGCTTCAAGATAAAAAAAAAATGTATTAACAATTTTCCGAATGACTATTATCAAGACAGAAATACAATTATCCAGTAAAATAAATACATTTGTTAATGCTATAGAGACGCTTAGAATGGTGAAATAGATGTGAAATTACATGTATCAACGAACAAATTAAGAAATAATCTCAGTGTTGAGACATAAGAGATATGTTTAAAGGTTTATGTTAAAATTTATTATAATGTATACTAAGTGCAACCTTATATATTTTATGTTTATTTAGACGAGTTTAGAGTTTAGAAAATACTGGCATATCAAATAAGTTTAGTTTTAGGTAAATGTATCATTTTAGTATTATTTTAATCAATTGAGCATATTTTTCAATCATGTAGAACTATCATATGCCATATATTCAGTGTCAGGTGAAGGTATATTTTTTGTATTAAGTGAAAGGAGAGAATAATCAAAATGTAACAATAGAAAAACTTTAGTTCGGAGAAGGAACCTTAAGTAATGCAATGCAAATTAAGTATAACAAAGCAATCAGGAATGTATAATTATATACATATATTAGTTGTATCAAAAGTCAGTCAAATTTGTAAAAAAAACGAAGCGTAGTAAGATAACAAAAAATACAAAAAGGACCAATCAGGGGAACAATGATGGGGACATCACTGAATGATGGGAAGGGTAATATGTAGTGTAATATGTCGCACCGTTTTTACATTATATTCTCCTTGGCCAAAGAAATTACGGTTTTAAACTGAAGACTGGTTAAACAATAAAGGTTTTTTAGCCTATTTGTCACCCCCTCAAAACATCTTACCGTTACATAGAAAAAATGAGATCTTCTCGGCCAAGGCAACAATACTTGATTTTTTAAAGCCTATAAAAAATTGCTCTGCTTCAGTGCTCTGTTAGTGCCTCAAATATATATTCGCATAAGCATTAGGGTCAACTTTCCTCAAGGAATTACGACTTTAAGACTTAGTCTGTTCAGAAGAGAAGTTTATTGACTCTCCTTTTGGTTCGGTTTTAAGGCAAATAACTTTTTCAACGATTATGGTTCTCTTTTCCAGAAAAGGCTTCTCTAGTTTTTCTCTAAAAAAAACTTATAATCCCAGTTTTCAGGGGCCCGTTCCCCCAATTTACTATTTGGTGGCAGAGGGCTCCTTTACCTCATCTGACAAATAAGTTTTAAGGCGTAAAAAAGAAATTATTTGGTCAAAATTGGGGGGAATGAATATTCTATTTACTCTGGGTCACTAATTTGAGTCACCTTAATAAAAGGACTTAGAGTTAAGTTTCAGACTACACCATAAAATAGGCTTATTGCCATTTCTAGGGATTATTCCTGGTTTTGTTTCTAAGCTAGGTTTCCAATTGGCCAGGGACTCAAAACTCTGAAACAAATTATCAAAATTTTAAATCTTAGTTTTTGGCTCTCTAATACCCTTTTTCCTCATAACAAACTGTTATTTCCTTTAGCTTAAGCACCGATCTTCAAATGTATAGATTCAGCGGGAAAACCCTTTCTTTTGAAAAATTTCAGTTCCACTTTCAATGAGCCTATACATAAAAAAAGACCCTTCACCATAAAACGAGTTTTTTGTGCATTAAGATCTTTCTGGTCCTAGGACTTCATAGTTTTGTCCTGAAATTTATAAAACCTTAACAAAACCGAAAAAAGCAGAAGACACGTTCGCTGTGAAGGTGCACGGACTTAATAAGAATTAAACGATTAAAGTTAACGATGTTTTATATCTTTTCGATCAAATATTTTTGGATCACAAACCATAGGTAAAGAACGACCTAAAAAACTAAATTCTATTTAGACAGTATTTTTGCAATTAATGCACCAAACAAGTATACAATTTATTAATTTCAAGGTTACACATCAAAAGCAATTAGCAAATAATTGTATTGGTTTAAACGTATAATAATAAGTTGCACTCCCAAAAAGGGGTGGGATCTTAATGACAGATTTGCAATGAAATCCAAAACATAAAAAACCTTAAAGTAGTTCTGTAATAAGAAGATTTGTTATTTTTACGAAAAAGCCCCTGGGATTATCAACCTGAAATTGAAGCCATAGATATTTAAAATATTTAGAAACAGCAGAAACAAGATTTGTATTTCCAAATTCTACATTTATTGGATATTGGGCAATTATGTTTTAGGCTAAACACCATGAAGATCTTCGAATGCCATATGTGTTATGCTTACTACAGTCAAGAGCAAGACACAATATAAGCTATACTTCAGTTAAGCATAACAAATTAACATTTACTGGCATCTGTTAAGCAGGCTCTCTGGAAAATCAGGTGAGAATAATACTATCTCATAAAGGATTTTATGCATATGAAATAAAAGTCTGTGTCATAAATACAACTGAAGTTGAAAATAAGCACAAAAATATATTCTAGGAATGCATAAATAAGATTTCTCCATGATTTAACACAAAGTATTGGGATAGCTTATCAAATCTCACTTTAAAATATTACAAACCTTTCCGAAAGAGATTGGTGTAGTGCGCTGCTGGGTTCAAACTAAAAAACCAAAATTGCTAATTTTCTTACCAAATCAAAATATGTTTCAGACGACCAGCAAAAAAACATCACTATGTGTGTTAAACAGATTCACTTATGTTTGTAAAAATAATTCGTTTCTGTACATTAAATGAGACTGAACTTTATGTCCTTTAGTAAATTTAACATTAAAAAGCAGGCAGTCATATAAAACAAAACATAAAAGCAACATTGAAAATACATAAAATAAGTTTGACAAAGACAACTGATTGAAACAAAAATGTAAGGACAGGGTGTCTCAAAAAAATGTACTCACGCTTAGAATAACGAGAAATCCTTTATTTATGAATATAAAGCAAAATGGAATAGCTTCGAATATAGAAGACAAATATGATTAAGGAATCATGTTCATTAATCGTTACTAATATGCTGTCTTATTTGTGTTGTAGGTGTGAGGTGTGAACCCCAGAATGGCAGGAAATCAACTTAGCTTTAAAGAGAGGAAGTTTGTCCTGAAATGTTATTGGTAGACCGACAACACCATTGAAGTGCAAAGACAATTCAGAACGGAATCCTCAAGATCGCCACCAACGCGCCGGACTATTGCTCACATCAAAGAGAAATTTGAAGCAGAGGGAACCGTTCAGAACGTCAACAAGAACCGTTCTGGACGACCGCGGACATCCACAAGCCCAGGAAAAGAACAGAAGGTGCAGGAAACGCTTTTACAATCACCACAGAAATCACTTAGACAAACTACTTGGGAAACAAACATCTCAAAAGATAGCGTCCATCGTATCATGAAGCATCTGCACTGGAAATACTACATTCCAATACCAATTCATGCCCTAAATGAAGACGATCCTGACCGGCGAGTTGAATTCTGTGAATGGTACCTAGCAAAATGTGCAGAAGATGCAGGGTTTCCACACAAAATTGTTTGGAGCGATGAGGCAAATTTTAAATTAAATGGCACCATTAATCGCCATAATTGCACGTACTGGGCTCCTGTAAATCCTCAAGCAACACTTGAACACCATGTCAACTTGCCAGGAGTCACAGTGTGGTGTGGTATATATGCACTGGGAATCATAGGGCCATTTTTTATGAACAGAACCGTCACTGGTGAGAGCTACCTTAACTTTCTTCAGGAGTTTATTGGTCCACAAATTCTGAGATGTTTGGTGATGACGGCGAAATTTACTTTCAGCAAAATGGTGTACCTCCCCACTACCATCGCGATGTACGAGCTCACCTCGATGCAGCTTTTCCAGACACATGGATTGGCGGAAGAGGTGCCATTGAATATCGTGCACGTTCCCCGGACCTCACGCCCTTGGACGTTTTTTGTGGGGATATCTCAAAGACAAAGTTTATCGCACCAAGCCAAGAACAATTGAAGCTTTGAAAATGGGAATTGAAAGACAATGTCGCGATATTCCTAATGACCTGTTTCGTGATGTTTGTGAATCCCTTGGTGTGCGTTATCAGCGTTGGCTGGACAATACTGGTCATCAATTCGAACATTTGCGAACATAATTTCTTAATCGCATTTGTCTTCTATATTCGAACCTATTCCATTTCACTGTTTGTTAATAAATAAAGGATTTCTCGTTAGTCTAAGTATGAGTACATTTTTTTGAGACACCCTGGAAAAACAACATCTGACACCTGAATAAAAGTTTAGCAGAAAAAGCCGAAATGAAGATAGCTAACAGAAAATAGTTTGTCCTCGTCCAGTCTTGGACATTGTATCTGATTAAACTGCCAATGCCGTATGTTCAAATGGTAGATTTTAAAGGAAAAGCCACTTCAAATGTGCAATTTCTTGTCTAATTTTTCATATGCTAAGCCAAAAAATTTCTTCAGTGTCTTCAGTTCTTCAGTATGAATTCTTTCATGTTCAGATAGGGTCGATTTGCAACCGAAAGTTTTATTGCATACGTCACATTTGAAAGGTTTTGCAGTATGAATGTTTTGATGACGATAAAGGTGGGATACTTGGGTGAATGTTTTCCCACAAATGTCACATTTAAAAGGTTTTTCTCCAGTATGACTTCTTCGATGATCAGATAGGCTCGATTTTTGAGAGAATGTTTTCTCACACATATCACATTTAAAAGATTTTTCTCCATTATGAGCTCTTTGATGACGAATTAAATTGGAATTTGTAGAAAAACATTTCCTGCACAAATCACATTCGAAAGGTTTTTTTACAGTGTGGGTTCTTGGATTATCTGCAAGGGGAAAACAAAAATAATATTAAGTTCACTCAAAACAAATTACTTTTTATCGGACACTAAATTCAGCTTTTAACACTTTTAACAATAGTTAGTCACTAACCTTAAGTGAGCCAATTTGAGGTATTATTCTTGTGATTCAACAAGTCCTTTATTTCCTTTTTTCCTAAATAAAGAACAAAACCATCTTTTTTTGCAAATTAATTAAAAGAACTTTCCGAAAAATATGCTTTTCAAAGAAAAATAAAGGTAATTTTAAACTTAATCTCAGCAGATAAAAATACATGTTAAAATTCAAACTCAAAACGACCAGAAATTACTATTAAAGCATAAATGAAACCCAAAACGAACAGAAATTCAAAAAAAAATCATAGCAAAAAACGTACAACAAGTAATAATATAAATGAATAAATAGATCCTAAAGCGAGTAATGTTTAGATTGGATATGAAAATAAAACTTAAAACGAAAAAGAATATTTTGCTATTGAATTATAAATGAAACTTAAAACAAACAGAAATTAAATAAACAATCAATGCAAACGAACGTAAAATAGATTTTAATATAAATTAATAAGGAATCTTAAAACGAGTGAAACTTAAATTGAATATGCAAATCAAGCTTGAAACGAACACAATCACTACAAACAAAAGTATATATATCGCATTGTGACGACACTTTTTAGACAAACTCATATTTACATAAGCTCAACGAATAAGCCAAAGTATGGAAATGCATCTTTTGACCAAACCCAAAATGTAAGAGAATACTTACACAAGATAAGTGTATCAACAGAGGCCAAATTTGGTTCTGGTGTGAGAAAGAATTATTTTATCGAATTTCTGTAAATAACAAAAACCCTAAATTGTATAATCTAAGGTAACAAAAAAATCATTCTTAGTTAATAGAGCACATCCCACTGGGCCTCGCAAATTAACTTTCCTTTCTGTCACAATAATTTATGTGGCCAAAAAAATCAAAGCAACTACCTTTATTTTAAGTTTAGATTCATTGACCGTCCAAAATCATAAGACTTGCAAACCAATATTATTATGTACAAAAAGGTAGAATTACGCCATAACATGTTTAGTTAAACGTCAGAAGTAAAAAGGAATTTACTATTTTAAGGGAATGGCTATGATTGGTCAAATATTAAAGAAGGGGCAAAACAAAAAAGTATTCTCGAGCGAATGATAGTTAATAACGAAAAGCAAGGCTAACCAGATGAAACAGAGACTTTAACAAAAATTAAAGGTAGTCTTAGCTTCTGGAACAAGGAACTGAGTAAGCGTATTTCTCTTTATGTAGGATAAAAAGCTACCCCTAGTCTGTCTAAATTTTCTTTGAATTCAATACTAAGATAAAGTGGTGAACCTCTGAAACATTTCTGTTGGTTGGTCCAACCCAAAGGATCCTATTTGAATTAAGTTAACAATTACATCGTTTGAACCCCTTTGGCCCCAAACTAGTTACGGAGATAAATTCCATTTCCAATTGATTTATAAAGGGTTTGAGCCTTACTGATAGTTTGAGGTGACCCTGACATCCTTTGTGATTAATTAAGATATACGTGATCTAATTAAAATTGATTAAATTATAACAAAAGGGCGGAGAGTACCCGTGTAAATAACTTAATATTATTCTTAGATTTTCATTCTATTTTGGTGATTGGTTTTATAGTCCCGTCTGTATATTTCACTTTGTTAAGGCTCGGTCTATCTAAATAAAGAACAATTTCATTAAAGAATAAAATAACTTAAGATTAATTAAAGATAAGAGCTCAATGAGGTTCTTCCCAGAAACATAAACTTTGTGGAATAAACTTGGAATAACCTAAAGTTTAGGTGGGAAACCCTAAAACAAAGAGTAAAAAGCTATAAAAGCTTTTGTGCGTTCCCGTTTTCCAGCCTAGTGTGTCTTTAAACTTAAGCTTAGTATTTATAAAAATATCTCACACCCAGAAATTGGAATTCCTTAGACCCCAGTTTTGCGTAACCCTACTTCGATCTTTCCAACCCTATACGGCAGATCGAACCAAGAGAGGAGAGCCCTATATTTTATTTGCCCGTTACCGATCTAATCCTTTCCTGGCTGTAGATACAAATGGTGGCTTTGATGTAATATAGATGGACTAAGGAGAGGGTGGTAATATCAGACAAGTCGAGAGTGTAAGATCTTTTCAAGTCGAGGGAGCTTCAATCCAAGAACCTTTCCAAATAAAGTTTAAGGTTTTCTTGAAATCCAAAGAACACTAATTCCTTCTACAAGAAATAATTGTAAGATACTTTGTTTTAGAGTTACTAAGAAAGTTGTAAACAATTTATTTAAGTATTTCAGGTTTGCCCACCTTTCAAACCTCTTTGATTTATCTTCTCGAAGTACCTTAACGAATCAAATAAAACTCGTAACTTTGTTGCTTCCATTCCAAACCAAATTAACAAAGTTTATCTAATTTGATAGTTTAGACCTAAAGACTCAAACACCATAGACTCAAGCCTTAACTAGTTAGCCAAGTGCAATTTATTCAGTTAGAATTTCCGTAGCTCTAAAACTAAGATAATCCCTTTTTTCCATGAATCACATGTGGACAATAGAAGAACAACACACCCACACAATAAAACATCATTCAAACTTAAAGAGAGCAATTGGAAGGACTACAATTATTATTACAATATTTTCTTCACTTGTATTAAATTTATCAATAATGTTTAGTTGTCACTGAATTTTGAGTACCGATTCAAACTAACTTGCCTCAGTTTATCACGCTACCAATTGAGTGATTGTTACTTTAAGATCTCTGGAAAGAAATATTTATAATTAGAATTTAAAACACTCAGAAGAAACTTTTAGAAGGACAGGTTAAACAGAGCCTGCTTAGAGCAACAATCAGACTGAATTTCTAATCCTAAAAGCAGGACAATCTTACACTGGCTCTGGGGATCTAAATGAAAAAATTGTCCAACATACCTTTAATCAAGGGCTCAACCCAAAACTGTATCAATTGCTAATATCTAAAAACATCGAAACATAGAAACAAGCCATTCAAGAAATTGAACGTGCGGTGGAAGTTGACAACATTGTGTTACAACACAAAAAATTGTCAATAAATAATGTTTAGGAACCAACTCCCCGATCATCAAGAGAAGCGTCCCTAAGATTTTATTTCGAGAGATAAATCCCCAAGACCAAACCAAAATAGATCTCAGGCATCAACAAGACAGAGAGCGGTACGCTTCGTGCATACCAACCGGACAAAGTATGTAAACGGATCAGCCTAAATGGTGTTACGCATGTAACCGCTTAGGCCATATCGCAAGAAAATGCCGTTAAAAAAACAATTACGACACAAACCCCCCTAATTATAGTAACCGTTTGTCCATGAGTATAAACAATAATGGCAACGACGTAGGAAGTTATAGAGGATTATCCCATAACTCTTACCAACCCTCTAGTATACCAAATCCCACTCTCTAGAACAAAGTAATTACCGTAATCCTAACCAAAATATCCGGCGCGGCGCATATCACTAAAGCACAAGGACAGTTTAACCTACAAGATTTAATAGGGATGCAACAAATAATAAAGAAAATTTCCTCCTCTCAGTAAAAAATGAAAAAGCAACTTGAACCGTCAGAACAAGCAACCCCAACTCGCACAACAATAAGGTAGCAATCATGGCAGTTCAATGTCATCAGTTAGCCAGGGGAGCGTCCACAGTGCCGCTTTCGCAAGTACCCACATATCAAATTAACCCAAAAGGAAATGGATCAAGCCAACAAAAAGAATTGAGAAGGCCTTTGGCGGCAAAACTTTTTAAAGGTCCCACCCATTAATAGTACCGTCTTTAAGGGATCATAATAAAATATTACCTACATTCAATGGTTTTAGTGTCGCGAATATTCATTTCAGTGCACTTGTGGATTCCGGTGCAACGGTAAATACAATAAACTCAAATGTGTTCAATAAACTACCGGCATCAATTAAGCGATACCAGAATCATGCCATTTCCAATTTAACTAGTATAACAGGGCATAATTTAGAGGTAAAAGGCTCCATTCGCCTAGATGTGAGAATACACAATATAAATTTTCCAACTAACTTCATAATATGCAAAAATTTCCCCCGTGAACACAATAATCGGGGTTAATTTTTCAAAATCCAGTACGGTGCTATTGGATACAACCAACGATAGATTAATCTATCCAACCGATCTTTATCCCCCACGGGCGGAGAATCAGGACGCAACAGTGAATAGAGTAAAGGCTTTTGTACCTCATTTCTCGTCTTACAAGAGAGTAATCGACAAGTTGATTGAATCCATAAAAGCAAAGTAGGAGAAATACAATAATATAGACACAAAGAAATTCAGAAAATATCTGAATTATGGAAGAAGGTGATAAATCTTAACGTGATTCATTCGCGACCGAAGCTATTTGCAGAGGACTTGCCGCAACAAAGCGTCTGTCTAAATTCAATTGAAGACAATAGGAAGGAGAAATATTACAGATTTGCCATGTGCAAAACAAAAATTCCCCAACGATATTGCAAAAAATCCGAATTTTGCAAATGATCAAACCGTTGAACAACAAATCTGAAATACGTTTGCGTCTCCGTGGGAAGGAGTTTCTGAGGATCTATTAAGCAAAGAACAGATCGTATACTCTGAAAAAGGAGAGAGTTTTATTTGGGTATCAAAAACGCACGAAAATGACACAATTACTATAAAAGAGAACATGTCTCGTTCACATACTAGTCATATCCGAACGCGAATTAAATCAATGGATATATTGAAAAATAAATTTACTTAATAATATTAATGCTTCAAATGAAAGATAATTCCCTAACCAAAACTCAATTTTTGAAAATGTTTTAACCTGGATTACAACAATGATGCAACAATGATACAAAAAGTGTGTGAACTGTTGTGGAAATTTAAGGATGTATTTTCTATATCTGAAGAAGATATTGGTTTAATACCATTCTACGTAAATTCTATCCAAACTACAGGACTACCTATCGCGAAACAACCTTATCGTATACCTTACAAGCACAAAAATTGGTTAATTAAGAAAATCCTTGAATTGGAAAGGAATAATATTATACGCCTTAACGTAAGCCCCTACTCTGCCCCTGTGATCTTAGTTTCTAAGAAAAATAATAATCTTAAACTCATTGTGGATTACAGGACTTTGAACATGCAAGTGGTTAGTAATAAATTTCGTCTACCTAGAATAGATGAAATCCTTTACTTCTTCTCAAATAAATAAAGTTTTTACCTCCATGGACCTTACGCAAGGATATCACCAAGTAGAGACAGCAGATAGTGACGTTTATAAAACTACATTTTCCACGACAGAATGTGGCCCCTATGAATATTTAAGAGTACCCTTTTGACATACAACAAGTTCAACTGCGTTATGTTGGCCCATTTTACAATTATTACGAGGGCTAAACAAAATCATTTCATTTCGTGGATGATGTAATATGCGTAGGAGAAAACACGAAAGAATGTTTTGCCACTTTAGCTAAAGTTTTTGAAAAATTCAGCGAAGGTAATTTGAAATGCCGGCCTGAGAAAGTAAACTCATTTCAACCGAAAATTAAATTCTTGGGAGCAGTAGTTACCCAAGGTCAAATATCCCCAGACCCCGAGAAAATCAAATGTGTTTAAAATCTGAAGCCCCAACGAACCATAAAAACAATTACGAGGAATCCTTTGTCTGAAAGGTTATTTCTAAAAATGTATATTTAATTATGCTCAAATTGCAAAACCCCTGATAGAATAAACTAGATGTTTTGGGGCAAAACCCCGAAACATCACCTCGTCCCAGGAAGCCCAAACTTTCTTGGATTGTCTTAAAAAGGCACTCAACTCTGAACCGATACTGTCGTTGTCCAATTTCAAGTACGGACAATTTGTAGTCACAACGGACGCCTCATCTAAGGGAATGAGATCAATCCAATCCCAAATAATAAACGGTAGAGAGAAATTTTTATGTTACTCAAGTCGAACCTAAACAAAGGTTGCGAGTAGTTACTTTGCCACCCAATTAGAGCTACTATCCGTAATCCACCATTTGGATAAGGTTAAGCACTATTTAGTTGGCCGAAAATTCAAACTATATTCGGTCCATAAAAGCTTGCAACATCTACACACATTCAAAAACATTGGATTATTCCCAGAAAAAAAGACCAAAAAGTATTCTACTGACAAACCGTTCTTCAATCATAGCCTTAAAAATTAATTCTGGAAAAAATTAAATGCCTTAACGAAGCAAAAATTTTAGAGGCAAACAAATCAAGGACAAATTTAAACAAGCAACTTCGTAAGGCTGCATCAAATTTCTACAAAAAAAATCACTTATAAACTACTAATCCCAAAAAATGGTATGAGGGAATAAAACTTATTTGTGGAGAAGAACCTAAAAAGCTAAACTTTAACTTAAACGAGCCTCTTATAAAAACCGCAACCGACCTAAACCGACATCTTGGTTCGATTTCCCAACATTTCCTACCCTTCAATCCAGAAAGAATTTCCTCCCAAACTAATGAAGATAATAAACCAATAATCATAAAATCTGACATTACATATAAATCCAAGTACTAAAAAGAACCAGTATCTGCCCCCTAGATATTCCGATTGTGCTCGTAAAGGCTTTCGCCGATAAAAACTTAGAGCCAATGGTAGATATTTTCAACAAGATTACAAAAACAGGCGAATTCCCGACTCTTTGGAAACAAGGTTACGTAACTCCAGTTCCTTAAAAAGATGCCGTTGTCGATTTCGATAAAGTTAGACCAATAACACTAACATCAATTTTTTCAAAGCTGTATGAATCATTTTTATTTGACTTGCTCAAGGTTGCAATTCGATAATTTGAAAACGTCACAAAAGTGTCAGCGTCCCATTATCTAGTACATATGTATGACACAATAATGAAAAACCTAGAGATACCAAATACCTGGGCTATAAAATCTCAGTTGGCCTACAAAAAAGCTTTAGATTATGTCGACCATAATGTTTTAGTTGATCAACTTTCTCATGAATTCCAAATCGACCCCTTTTGGGTTAAAATTATCTCATCATTTTGAAGTAACGATCTCAAGTGGTCAAATAAATGAATACTTATTCTAAACCTCTAACAGTCTATAACGGAATACCCCAAGGTGCTATAACTGGACCCATCTTGTTCAGGGTAATGGTAAATAATTTGACAGAGGATATCCCCTTACGATGGAAATTTGTGGATGATATGACTCTTCTAGAGGTCACCGGGAAAAATATAAAAAATAGACAACTTGAAATCCTTGAAGATGTTGCCACAGAAGCCCTCAAAAATAAAATGCATGTAAACCCATTGAAATCTGCAATACTAAAAATCAATTTCCTAAACACAACCCCCTCATTTATATCTATTTTTCCAAGTAAAATTATGACACAAAAAATAAAACTTCTAAGAGTAACTATACCTTCTGACCTAAGAGGGGAGCCCATATTTCAACTATAACGAAGCAATCTATAACAAACTATAACAAATCAATGCAATGAACCATAAACGAAAACATAAGCAAAAGAAAAATAAACTTAAGATTAGAATAGAAGAAAGCACGATTAAACACGGTCCCTTAGCATGTTAACGAATTACATGATGAATCAAAAGTACTCAGAAGGGAAATAGATGTTTTTTTTTACGATTTCAACGAAAAAATTCTTTGTAGGATTGTAACCCATGAAACATATAGAACTCAAACTTCAATAATCCCCATGCTGCCTCAAAACTTAGATATACCTGATTTCGAATTTTTTCGTATGAACACAGGCGGACACTTAGGAATAACCAAAAACTTTTCAAAAATTAAAACAATACTTTTTCGTCCCGTCGGCCTTGACAAAACATATGGATTTTGTAAATAGATGCGAATAATGCAACCTGAGAAAAAATCCCTAAGCTTACCCTAACCCCCCAATGGGAAGAACCCCAGTAGCAAAATCCCCGTTCGACAATATCTCCTTTGTTTTACATCGAATAAATGGAGGCCTGCCTGTTTCAAACAGAGGTCATACTTGTGTCTTCTCTGTTACAGACCATTTTTCAGGATTTACCTTCGCAAAAACATTTATAAATCACGGCACATACGCCATAAGCAAGGCTTTGGCAAAATTGTTTTTGAGTTTCGGTATACCAAATACGGTAATAAGCGATAACGGGAGCAACTGTACTTCGAAAGTAACTAGGGAATTAATGAGTTTCCTTAACACAGAGAAATTTCTAACTTCTCCTTATCACCCACAAGACAACGGAAAAATAGAGAACTGGCATAAAATGTATTCAAATATCTTGAGTATCTAAAACGAAAGACAATAGAAATAACTGGGAACAATTCCTACCATATTTAACGAAAGTAATCAATAATACCTATTCAGAGGTAACTAAAGAAAGTCCTTTTTATATATTATTTTGCCATGATTTCAAAATACCTTCCGAAGATATTATTGAATCAAGGCAGCATTACAATAGCACGGTAGATTAAAAACAGAAGTTCATCAGAAGAATAAGACAAACTTACAAAATAGTAAGGCAAGAATTAGAAAAATTCAAAATAAATCAAGAAATAAAAAATATACCAAATGTTATGGGAAAAATGGATTTCAAAATAGGAGATTGCGTTGATCTAAGGAATGAAACAAAATCCGAAGGCAAGAAACTCTCCAATAGACATTCCGGTCCCATTAGAACAATCAAAAAGTGCAATATGATTTTAAGAATAAATTCGCAAGCCCCAACACTGGGAGAACCTATAAGGCCCATGTCATTCGAATAAAGAGGGCTAATTTTCCAGAAAGGTGGGTGTCGCAACCCACACCAACCGATTCACTAGACATGGAAAACAATCCACCTCGATCAAGGTTTGGCGAATTGAAACCATTGAATTTCAAACAGGGCTAGTTCGAAAATGGTAGTGACGAAACAAATTTCAATGAGTTCTCAACGATGAAAAATTTATTTGTTCTCTCAATAAAATAAATTTATCTTAGTTCTAAACGCAGATCCAAAATACCAACAAGAACGCAATTACCAAAGAAACCGAAAGACTCGTCCTCAGAAAGCTATGAAGAATTACATTACACGCTTTCCCCCAAAATCCAATTTTTCCCAGACAGAATTTCCACCCCTCGTTCCACAAAAAGATTTCCAAACGACATGATTTCAACAACAACCCCAATAAAAAGACCCTTATCATTACAGGATGAATTGAATAGAGCCATTGAGACTCCAAGGAACATGGCCAAGAACGCTCCCCCGATGCACCCAAACAAGAAGAGCTTGCGATAGGCCATTGACATAATAAACTTCCCTATAGAAACAAGGCTCTGCCTTGAAATCTGCCTAGAAACTCCCGAAGATACCCATCAAGGACAGAACCACAATATAACCATTTCTAAAGTAAAGCCCAAGGAATGGTCTTCATGGAGAAAAACTATGATGCAGAAAATGCCTCATCTCCCTGAAGACATGACATTCAAACAATGGGGGACATCCCAAGAAAATGTTCGACTCTTCTCAAAGTTCTCACAAATTTTTTAACTCCCCTGAATCGAGAGTTCAACAAAAAGAAGGTAGAAATAAGCCTTCTACCTCCAGGGGAGAGGAAATCTATGAAGGACAGGCAAGTTCCACGCCAAAATCACAAGAGTTCTATTCTAAAGACCCTAAATTTGAATTATCGGAAACTAGTTGAACAGATTCTGACCTTAAATCAGACCAAGAAGAACTCAACGGTGCAGGGAAATCAGAACTAATCTCAGCAGCAGCACACGCAAAAGAGAGAAAGTTATAAAGTAAGAAGTTCCTAAGAAAAAAATATAATAAGTTAGATCTTATATCACTAGCGAGCCTAAGTAGACCACAAGAAAGCGAGGTAAAAGTAACCACAAAGTCAGAGGACCACTTAAAAAACTCAACAAATGGAGTTGTTCAAAATTGGAGATTTCTTATATCGGTGTATGACAAGTAAGGATTTAAATGCTCACCAACCGCAATGACTGATTCAAAAACAGTTAAATTAAATCAAAGCGAAAATTAACTCTTAGAGGAAGGGGAGTTTTTGTGAAATATGCTTCAGTTTGTATGATGTATGTTTGAAACAATTTCGCTTCCTGATGGAGTAAGGTATCATATTAACTCATATAGTATACGGTGAAAAATTTATCCACGCTACTACAATATTCTTGGACCATATTCAATATTTCATAGTCTTTCCAAATTCTTGGATACTCCCTTCAATTGATTATTTGTTTTGTGTTCGATCTAGGGAAGTATTAGGCGCTTGCTTTCGCTTTTAGTGTAATTAAGCACGGTGAAAGATTATCAGACCACACTTCAATGAGGCAAAGTTCGGAATGATGTTAATCAACCCATCGTGCGAAATCATGTTAAACTAGAGGAATAATAAACTTTGCTAATTTTTGATGAGTTTGATTAACAAAAGTTAAACTGGATTATTAGCAAACCTTGTTATTTATTGGAAATTTGTCAAAATATAATAGTGGTTTTTGAAAAAAAGATATTTTTTCTTTTTGGTAAGCATTTGATAAATTTGGACGTTCAGTTACAAATTTGAATAATTTCTTAATAACACGCGAAAATGTTAATATAGTTTTGTTGTCTATTAATGTAAAAGTTAATTTTATGGACCAAAAGGATGCATATAACAATGTTCACGGCAATTTTCGCTGTTTACACGACAGCCCAAGATATCGTAAAGAACTTTTCTGTTCTAACCCAAGATATTATAGGAATCATATTTAAGCACAAGAACTCGCCCAAAGCTACCTATAAAGCTTGAAAGGAAATTTCAAGCTGAACAAAACCCAAAAGACGATCATGATGCTGCAATTCGATTGGATTCCTACACCCTGGTTGGATGCCCACATATCCAAATCCCACGGTATTTAAACACTGAATCTTTAGAAAATATTTAAGCAAAAGCAAAGGGGAGGTCATTATCACACGAGTGAATATAGAGGTCCTCACTCGCACATGCCATATCCAGTACCCATCTCTTTAAATATTGTCTATGTACAACTGCGCGGCTGAGGCGCTTCAAAATACGTTTCTTAAACAGTACGGCTGTACATGAGCGATAAAAGGCACGAAAACTTAAAGTAAATCTAGACCCCATACTTAACCGAGTAGCCTACCTCGTACTTAACCATGTAATATAATGTCATGCTAAATGCTTATTAGTTTTCGCTTATACGTAGTATTGTATTAACCTATTAAAATGATCCATTAGGTTACTAGTGTATTCATATAATACAATCTCTTACGTGCCAAAAAAGATCTTAAATGTTGTCGTGTACCAGTATATTTTCTAGGTAATCCAATATACTATTATGTTTTGTTATTTATCCATTATAAAGCATTTCTGATTCTTCATAGGAATTTCTAATCCGGGAATTGGCGTGACCTAATAGAAGTTAATCTTTACAAATGTACAATCCAGCCCGGATACAACCAAATAGCATCTATCATCACCATTCGTCAACCAACCAAGAGTACTCACCACAAACAAGACCCAAGATGAAAATGTCAAGATGAAGCCCACAGTTACCACACCTGTTGACATGTAACCCCATCAATAAACCCCAACGACCGGCATGTCGTAAAACCGCGTAACAATCGTAAAAATAACCATCTCGAAAAACCTCATCGACCGGCATGTCGAAAGACTGCGCAATCATTGTAAAAATTACTTTCTCGAAAAAATGCATCGACCGGCATGTCGTAAAAACTGCATGACTATTTTTGAAATGACTACCTTAAGAACCCCACCAACTGGCATATTGTAAAACTACAGGAATCTCCCAAAGTAATTTTGAAAACCTAAACGACCGGCATGTCGTACAACTGCATGACCATTGTCAAGTGACCATCTTCAGAACCCAAACCATTAATAAAGTAACCTCAGTGAATAACCGCTTGACAACTATAATTACTCTAGTCCTAAATCAGAGGTAATATGCCAAAACAGAAATATTAAGTTTTAGGCAAAATTAAAAAAAAATAGTGTTACTTCCCTGATGATGAAACATCAGGATGTGCAGAATCCCACACAGACAATTTTTAGGGGAAACATAAACTTTAAATAAGATTTAATTCCAAAAATTAAAGCGCACAAAAGGAAACTCAAGAATAACCCAAACCCATGAAAAATAAACACACTAAGACACGAACCAAGTGAATGCCAGCGTCACCCATAGAGGAAAGAAGAATACAGGTATCTTTACCAACTTTAAGTAAAATTCCTTACCCAAGTGTAGTGAATATCCTAATTGACTATTAGACTATTGTCCAATAGCAGTATTCCTCAACGTATGATGTTAACTATTACAAACAACGTTAAGTTCATACTTCAAGATAAAGAAAATGTATTAACAATTTTCCGAATGACAACTGTCTAGACAGAAATACAATTATCTAGTAGAATAAATGCATTTTGTTAGTGCAATAGAGACACTTAAAATGGTAAAATAGATGTGAAATTATATGTATCAACGAACAAATTAAGAAATAATCTTCATCAGTGTTGAGACATAAGAGACATGTTTAAAAGTTTATGTAAAAATTTATTATCATGTATACTAAGTTCAACCTTATATATGTAATGTTTATTTAGACGAGTTTAGAGTTTAGAAAATACTGGTATATCACATAAGTTTAGTATAAGGTGAAGGTATAATTTTAGTATTATTTTATTCATGTAGGCATATTTTTCAATCATGTACTACTATCAGATGCCATATATTCAGTGTCAGGTGAAGGTATATTTTTAGTATTAGGTGAAGGGAGAGAATAATCAAAATGTAACAATAGAAAAACTTTAGTCCGGAGAAGGAACCTTAAGTAATGCAATGCAAATTAAGTATAATAAAGTAATCAGGAATGTATAAATATATACCTATATTAGTTGTATCAAAAGTGAGTCAAATTTGTAAAAAAAAAAATGAAGCGTAGTAGGATCACAAAAGTACAGAAGGACCGATCAGGGGAACAATGATGGGGACATCACTGAAGGATGGGAAGGGTAATATGTAGCGTAGTCAGATAACAAAAATAAAAACCTTCTATCTTTTCTGGCTAAGAAAATATTCATGGCATTTCAAACAAACTTAATCACAGCTATTCCGATAAGCTGTTCAAAGCTATTCACAGCTAAACGAGATAATTAACGTGTAGGCCAGAAAATATTATATTGTTCATCTTGAACAATACCCTTTATGTTCATCTTGAACAATAACTTTTGTTCAAAAAAAAAACAACATCCTGTTACCGCGATTAGTTTAATTAAGGAATTCACGGAAGTCGTGATCAATCAAAGAATTTGGGAACTCCTTTCAGTGCCGACAAAGATAAATTGAATCTTTGAGTTGGCGCTTAGCAAATTATTAATGAAACAAAAGTAATACATAGTTGTCTTCCGTTGAAGTTTTGTTAAATGACTAATGAAGAAAGAACGTTGACTGCAATTTTAAAGCATTGTTGAATCATGAAATGTTCCATTGTTCATTTTAAACAAAAACGATTGTTCAAGGAGACAATACTCTATTAACAAGATTAGCTTAATTAAGGAACTGACGGAAGTCGTGGCCCATTGAAGAATCCGTGACTTCTTTCAGTGCCAACAAAGATAACTTGAATCTTTGAGTGGCCGCTTAGCATACTATTAATGCAACAAAAGTAATACATAGTTGTCAGAAAGTGTCATATTTTTCATAGTTGAAGAAAGAATTCGTGACTCCTTTCCAGTTCAAGTTCCATTTATTTCCATAAATAACAAAAACAATATCCCAAAGGGCTCAATGGCCCGTTATTTGGGAAACAACACAGAATAAATGACTAATATTAAAACTTGGCATAAACAATACTAAACAATATCTAATTAAATCTATAAGGAAAATAAGTCAACTCACCGACAGTCCACACGAAACAGCGACCCTCCTATCACCCGACAATAAAAAAAATTCTCTACATCATCGATGATCCAACGCCAACAAAACAAAAACAAAAAAACACCACCATCCCCTCCCCCCCCCCAAAAAAAAACACAATAAAAAGACTATAAATTATTTAATATTTACCTTTAATAAGAAACTTTTCATCCGTTTTGTAAAGGAGCCAAGTGTTCGTAACTGACGAATTCAGCAGGAACCAAGTTCCAAGCACGTCCCACTGACACGACCAGACCAAAGTCTGAACAAACCGAGGGAGTAGCCGTAATCATCCCATCCTCCCAGTTTCGAATAACGTACAAATTTACTTCACCTACTAACTTAAGTAGTCCAGAAAAACAAAATGGGAGATCTCCGTGGAAGAATTGATATGCCAACGAAGATAGAGATATAACCTAAATATCTCTAATCTTAAGGAGATCAACAGGAGTGTGTGTAGTCGACTGGAGAACTCTTACTGCTTTCTCATGAAGATTATGAACAGGAGCAAGTACAGAAGAAAATGTAGACATCCACACAGACGAATAGTAACATATATAAGGGAAAATTAGATAGAAATGTAAAAGACGGAGTATAGGAAAAGGAAATAAACGCTTTAATTTACGGATGATAACTTGAATCTTTGTATCACCGCTTAAAAAATTATTAATGAACCAAAAGCAATGCATAGTTGTCAGGATGCCGAAAACCTACAGAAGAGGTTAGGCAATACCCCAAAGGAAAAAGTATAAGGCGGTATCCAATAGTAATCTAGTCCAATTATGACACAGGCCTTGATATCCCAAGAAAAAGTCTGAGCATATACCCTTAGCAGAATTAGCGCTTTGAATTAGTCTTAATCAGAGTCACTATGTGGCAGCGATTCATAATAGACTCCTTTCTTGTGTTAGTGACTAATTTCATACTAAGAACTATTCATTAGTCTTGAACGAATTGTTGTTTAGAACAGAGTTACAGAGGCGGAAGTGATATTATATCTATATTCAACAGTTGAACACCTCTCAGAATAACATTATGTTTCATTCCCCTGGAACAAGTGGCAAAGAGGTTCCAGATTGATCAATATTCCCCGGAACAAATACCACAGCAAACCCCCCCCCCCTTGGAACGAAATAATCTAATAATAAACTACATTTCTTCATTCAAAAAATACGTCTTTAATCTGTTTTTTAAATAAAACGATGTCCTCAGATACCGCAATATCAATGATAGGCGAAAATTTCGGCTTGGTAATCATGAATTTGCTCAACGATAAGCAACGATACAAATTTGAAACATACTTTATAATAAGGTAAAATAAGGTACAAACTGCTCAAAATAAATTTTGATGACTTAAGTGATATATTCGTATAGCCTTTTTATATTTGGTAATAAATTCAGCTCTAACAGTTTTAACCTTAATCAACTATTCAAATTTTATGTTAGGTAATCTTGCCTCCGTCAAAAATTTAAACAAGCTAATTTGATGCATTATTCTTGTCATTCTACGAATTCCTCATTCCTTTATTATTGTAAAAATAGCTTGAGTTGTGCATGAACTTGCTCAAAACCCAAAAAGAATAGGTCTAAAAAATACCACAGTACTTGTACACACGTCTATATCCTTGCATTAGAAACAAAAGAATATATCTAATATGTTTAAAACACAAAAAAGCGCTAATAAGTTACAAATGTTAGAAAACAGTTGCAAATTAAGGTATGTTTGTCGTTTTGTTCGAAGATTTACTTGGGATACAAAATTTAATATCCTGATAACTAAAACTGTCCACGACGTTTGTTAACTAAATGTTTATTTTACAAATGTAACCAGCTCGATCAGAAGCAGCAAACATAGAACTTTGACGCCCCGCCGCAATTTCAAAGGAAGTGATATACTTTATTATTTTGAACATTCAAATTTACACAAGAAGCTTAAGATATTTGAAACATACCTATATCCTCGCCACTTTGTGACTCCAGTTTAAGATGACCATAATTAGGCTTGCAATCTGCAGATATGCCAGAAGTACTAGCCAAAAGATTGTCTTGGTGTTTCATTGATAATAAAGAGAGAACATGTTTATCGTCGTTTGAGGATTCATCTTTAGGTTCTACGAAAGTTGCAATAGAAATCACATAAAAATGCGAATAATGAATAAGTTTGTTACTTAAATAATGTCTAAAAAGTTTTGAAAAACTCTGCTTAGAGAGAAAAACTAGTCATTTCCGACTAATCGGTGACTTACCACTCAGGTGACTATGGTGATTGGCACAAATAGCGACTTTTATTTCGGTTTATTTTAATAGCAAAAATTTATAGCACTAACAAATTTAAGATAAATTCTTTTGGAATAACGAGTATCCCGTTGATTATTACCTAGGTGAAAACCCTATGCCAGAGGTTTACGATCCTGTCTGGAATGGTCAACCTCTCAGGCCCCCACAAACGTAAGCAGACTTGGGTTTGCATCACTTGAAATAACAAAAGACAAACTATTTTATGACCTAGTTGACCCATCAAGTTTAAATGCAATCTTATTCGACATAAAAAAAATATTTCACTTTTAGACTAAATATACCAACTCAACCGGAAATCTCATCTATGTATTAGCACTTCACAAAGAGTACTTTTTACAGAAATTCATGACGAATTCTTTCCCATTATAATCATTCCGTTGATCAACCAATACTCTTTATATCACTTGTTCAAGATATCTAACTACCCAATCAAAATTAAGGAAATCAACTCATTTGTAAACATTGAATCAGAAGTTGAATATAAGTTGATTGAGCAAGAAAGAAACAGCTATACGTTATTATGCTAATCAACCTCACCTATATACAATGTTTAAATTGGGTCATGTTTTCTTGATATTTTCAGACAGGAATTGCAACGGCCAGAAATCCCTGACACATATGAGGAATTAATAGAATAAACATTAAAAAGAAATATTTTCTGTACATTCATAATCTATAGAAGAGAAGTAATGTTACTGAATGTGGGAGCCAACACTATCAAGCCAGAATACAGTATAGTGGCCAAGAAAACCATATGTAAAACCCAATTAATAACGACAAACTCCAACTTAATTAGCCTCCAGATTACTATTTCTCACCAGATCATTTACAATACCCAGTGTCAACGATGATAAAATAAATGATTTTGTTTGATTTTATTTCTAGTTAGATATTAATATTATGTGTTTCTTAAGTGTCATTAATAAACATAAAGAAAGAAAAAACGAGCCAAAATGGGGTTTTTATAGACAAAATGAAGATACTGAAAAAACAAAGCGAATATTTCGAGAGGACAAACGCCTCTCTTCTTCAGCGCAAAACGAAACGATGTATCAATAAAAGCCAAAAATTAAAAGAATTAAAACCAACTACCTAACAACCATAAAAGCGAGTTATTCGACAATATCCGCGATTTGCACAAAATCCAAAAAAAACATGAACTGCCATCGACGGATACTAGTGAACAACTGACAAATGAAAGAAATCAATTCATTCACTCGAAAAACCAAAACGAACCAGCAATTACATAAGTTGGAAAACTATGTCGTTTGATTTTGGATTTTAATTAAGGCATTTCTTGCAGACACCCTTTGAGACCTAAGGGGTTGTTCACGTGTTTGATTAGATGACCGGGAAAGTGGTTCAAGGTTTATTTCAGGGATTACTAACGTATCTTCTCTTTTGAGAAAACCGAAATATGACTCGTTTATTCTTAAATCACCGGAATCTCTGTTTAAAGCTAGACCTAAATGTTAGTATTTATAAATTTCAACAGCTTCTCTGTAGTGCTGGACAATACCTTTATCATGCGAAATAAAACTAGCTTGATTAAACAAAATAGTATGGTCTGGTTTTTCAAAAATGTGCTCTGCAAGGGCAGAGTCAAAATTTTCTGGTTTTTCCGCTTTTTAAGTGTATTATTAATTGAACTAGAATGCTGGGTTAATC
This sequence comes from Artemia sp. Qi Xiang Cuo, assembly GCF_049724085.1. Taxonomy (NCBI): domain Eukaryota; kingdom Metazoa; phylum Arthropoda; class Branchiopoda; order Anostraca; family Artemiidae; genus Artemia; species Artemia sp. Qi Xiang Cuo. Next base: position 53,983,776 of record NC_142810.1, read on the forward strand.
TATCTGTTAGTCGCTGATTAGTTCTTCCGATATACCAAAGACCACACGAACAAGGAATTCTGTAGACACCGGAGTTTTCACCTATTGGGATAGGATCTTTACCTTGATAAATTTGGGACCTGATAGTTTTTCTGGGTCTATAATAAGTGTAAATGTTATTTTACCTTAGATTTTTTGAAATGTGGTCTGAAATCCCTTTAATGTATGGGAGACCAAGATAAACTGAATTTTTCCTTTGATTAGTGTTTTCTGTGGAACTATCTGATAATCTTTTAATGCGTTTTGTAATTACAGAATTTATTAAACTAATTGGATAACCATTCCCAAATAAAATATCTCTAAGGTGGTTGAGTTCTAAATCCAAGAAACGTGTTGAACAGACTTTCAATGCTCTATCAACTAGAGAAGTGACAACTCCTCTTTTCACAGCAGGAGAATGATTGGAGGAATAACTTAAGTAAAGGTCATTATGTGTGGGTTTTATATATACACTAAACTCGAAACATGAATCATTTAGGTGCACCATAACATCTAAGAAAGGAACACGCCTCTCTATCTCTGATTCCTGAGTAAATTTCAGTTTTGGATCCAAGGAGTTGAGCAAGTGAAGAAAAGAACCCAGAGACTCGTCACCATGCTCCCATAAATATAAAATGTCATCTTTAAAACGAACCCAAAATTCAGGTTTACAAGAACTTTGCAAAATAGCCCTTTCTTCAAGGTCTTCCATGAAAATATCAGCCTGTATTGGAGAAAGAGGGGCACCCATGGAGAGCCCATATTTCTGTCTATAAAAATGCCTCTATAATGGAGGTAAAAAGAAGTTCTGTTACAAAAGGCTGTAAGCGAAAGAAGTGTCTGATTCGAAAGAGTAGAATTTTCTGATATAGATGGGTTAGAATTAAGTTTTTGCTCCAAAAACAGTTCGGCCTTTTGAGGATCACAATTTGTATACATTGAATCTGCATCAAAACTGACAATTCTTGTATTTGATTTAACCGAAACTTGCTTTACCTTGGAAACAAAATCAGCGGAATTTTTAATATAGGATTTTTGAGCCTGAATTAGTGGGCAAAATATCACTGATAAGAATTTTCCTATTTTTGCTGTATGAGAATTAAAAGAAAAACAATGGGTCGAAGTGGATTACCGGGCTTATGAACTTTAGGAAGACCATAAAAGCGAGGGGACGTGCAACCGCGTGGGTAAAACCTTTTGTACAACTGATCTGTAATTTCACCTTTTCCTTTTAGATAAGAAAGTTCTTTTCGGACTTCCTGTACAAATTTATCTGTGGGATCGGTAGCTAATTGTTCATATGTGTTAGAATCATTTAAAATTTCTCCGATTTTTTTGTCTAAATCATCTGAATCTAATACAACAACAGTATTACCTTTATCGGCTTTCGTAATAATCTTGGAATGATCTTTTTTTAATGCGTGTAAGACCAAGTGTTCATTTTTACAAAAATTTTTTAAATTTCGATTATTAATTGATAGCGAATCCAACAAAGTTTCAACAAATTGTGCTCTAACCTCAGCAATCTCTCCAATATCCGCACGAGAGTCATGAAAAGCACCCTCTGTGTTCGCGATAATTTCACTATGAGGTATTTTCGAAGGGGTTATCGAAAATTTCAATCCTTTCGATAGAACCTGATTTTGCTCTGTTGTAAGGGGCGTGGAGCTGAGATTTATCACAGCAGGACCAGGAAACACATTTGGGACAAAAGGTGGATTATTAGAGAGTTTTTCCAACTTTAAACGGTGTAATTTCTTAGAAAGTCTTTGTCTAGAAATCCTAAAATCATGCTGAAAAGAATTTTTAGCAATAGCCTTAATTTGATGAAAATCAGCATAAGAAAGCGTACATAATATTTCTCGCTCAAGCCTGAAAATATCCTGATTTAACCGTTAGCGCTTGCTTTCGCAGTCGCTAATAACATGATTTAAAATACCAAACCCTATACATTCTGTAAATTTCCGTTCGTTACGTGTGTTCAAGTGAAGTGAAGGTCGCATTGACTTGGGTAAAATACGGTTCATTTTACAATTATGAAGAAAATACTGTTGATTAATCAAATTAGCTTTTTTTCTCACAAGAGGTATGAATGTAGTGACAACATTGGTAGAATGCTCCCCATAAGCATGACGAAGATAATTTCTTAAACCACATTGGCCTGACATCACATAAAGAAAGAAAAACGATCAAATATGGAGTTTTGATAGGCAAAATTAATAGACTGAAAAAAACAAAGCTAATATATTGAGAGGACAAACGCCTATCTTATTTAGCGCGAAACGACACGAAGTATCAATAAAAGCAAAAAATTAGAAGAATTAAAACAAACTACCTAACAAACAAAAAATCGAGTTATTCACCAGTATCAGTGATTTGCACAAAATTCAGAAAAAACATGAACTGCCATCGACTTTTGTCCCAAATGCGTTTCCTGGTCCTGCTGTGATAAATCTCAGCTCCACGCCCCTTACAACAGAGCAAAATCAGGTTCTATCGAAAGGATTGAAATTTTCGATAACCCCTTCGAAAATACCTTATAGTGAAATTATCGCGAACACAGAGGGTGCTTTTCATGACTCTCGTGAGGATATTTGAGAGATTGCTGAGGTTAGAGCACAATTTGTTGAAACTTTGTTGGATTCGCCTTCTATTAATAATCGAAATTTAAAAAATTTTAGTAAAAATGAACACTTGGTCTTACACGCATTAAAAAAAGATCATTCCAGGATTATTACGAAAGCCGATAAAGGCAATACTGTTTTTGTATTAGATTCAGATGATTACGACAAAAAAGTCAGAGAAATTTTAAATAATTCTAACACATATGAACAATTACCTACCGATCCCACAGTCAAATTTGTACAGGATGTCCGAAAAGAGCTTTCTCATCTAAAACAAAAAGGTGAAATTACAGATCAGCTGTACAAAAGGTTTTACACCCGCGGATGTACGTCCCCTCACTTTTATGGTCTTTCTAAAGTTCATAAGCCTGGTAATCCACTTCGACCCAGTGTTTCTTCTTTTAATTCTCCTACAGCAAAAATAGGAAAATTCTTATCAGTGATATTTCGCCCACTAATTCAGGCTCAAAAATCCTATATTAAAAATTCCGCTGATTTTGTTTCCAAGGTAAAGCAAGTTTCGGTTAAACCAAATACAAGAATTGGCAGTTTTGATGCAGATTCAATGTATACCAATTGTGATCCTCAAACTTAATTCTAACCCATCTATATAAGAAAATTCTACTCTTTCGAATCAGACACTTCTTTTGCTTACAGCCCTTTGTAACAGAACTTCTTTTTACTTCCATTATAGAGGTATTTCTTGTAGAAAGAAATATGGGCTCTCCATAGGTGCCCCCATGTCTCCTATACAGGCTGATATCTTTATGGAAAACCTTGAAGAAAGGGCTATTTTGAAAAGTTATTGTAAACCTGAATTTTGGGTTTGTTTTAAAGATGACATTTTTTATTTATGGGAGCATGGTGACGAGTCTCTGGGTTCTTTTCTTCACTTGCTCAACTCCTTGGATCCAAAACTGAAATTTACTCAGGAATCAGAGATAGAGAGGCGTCTTACTTTCTTAGATGTTCTGGTGCACCGAAAATATTCATGTTTAGAGTTTAGTGTATATATAAAACCCACACAAAATGACCGTTACTTAAGTTATTCCTCCAATCATTCTCCTGCTGTGAAAAGAGGAGTTGTCACTTCTCTAGTTGATAGAGCATTGAAAGTTTGTTCAACACGTTTCTTGGATTTAGAACTCAACCACCTTAGAGATATTTTATTTGGGAATGGTTATCCAATTAGTTTAATAAATTCTGTAATTACAAAACGCATTAAAAGATTATCAGTTAGTTCCACAGAAAACACAAATCAAAGGGAAAATTCAGTTTATCTTGGTCTCCCATACATTAAAGGGGTTTCAGACCACATTTCAAAAAATCTAAGGAAAAATAACATTTACACTTATTATAGACCAAGAAAAACTATCAGGTCCCAAATTTATCAAGGTAAAGACCCTATCCCGATAGGTGAAAACTCTGGTGTCTACAAAATTCCTTGTTCGTGTGGTCTTTGGTATATCGGAAGAACTAATCAGCGACTAACAGATAGATTAACCCAGCATTCTAGTTCAATTAATAATACACTTAAAAAGCGGAAAAAACCAGAAATTTTTGACTCTGCCCTTGCAGAGCACATTTTTGAAAAACCAGACCATACTATTTTGTTTAATCAAGCTAGTTTTATTTCGCATGATAAAGGTATTGTCCAGCACTACAGAGAAGCTGTTGAAATTTATAAATACCAACATTTAGGCCTAGCTTTCAACAGAGATTCCGGTGATTAAAGAATAAACGAGTCATATTTCGGTTTTCTCAAAAGAGAAGCCGATACGTTAGTAATCCCTGAAATAAACCTTGAACCACTTTCCCAGTCATCTAATCAAACACGTGAACAACCCCTTAGGTCTCAAAGGGTGTCTGCAAGAAATGCCTTAATTAAAATCTGAAATCAAACGACATAGTTTTCCAACTTATTTAATTGCTGGTTCGTTTTGTTTTTTCGAGTGAATGAATTGATTCCTTTCATTAGTCAGTTGCTCGCTAGTATCCGTCGATGGCAGTTCATGATTTTTTTTTTGATTTTGTGCAAATCGCGGATATTGGCGAATAACTCGCGTTTATGGTTGTTAGGTCGCTGGTTTTCATTCTTTTAATTTTCGGCTTTTATTGATACATCTTTTAGTTTCGCGCTGAAGAAGAAAGGCGTTTGTCCTTTCGAAATATTCCTTTTGTTTTTTCAGTATCTTCATTTGGCCTATAAAAACCCCATTTTTGCTCGTTTTTCTTTCTTTGTGATGTCAGGCCAATGTGGTTTAAGAAATTATCTTCGTCATTAATAAAACCACGTGTGACAGAGTTACAAAACCCATATCACTATAATTGTTGGCATCCTTTATACAGTTTAATGTGTTTCCCAAAAACAATAGATTGTATAGCACATTCCTAGAATGTTAGAAAAGGATTTTAACAAGACCAAAAATTTCCTTATTTGAATTTTTTTTCAAGAATAAACTTTGGAAACAACATGATTATTTCAAACCATTCCGAACTCCAAAGACCCTTAAAAAATAAAAAAGTTCCGAAAATAGGACCACTAGACACGATTTTCGAAACAATTAACTTCATGACCATCCACTAAAATTACTTTTGAGTTTCTAATGCATTTTCCAAGGTAGTTCAAAATTTTATAGTCTATTTTGGCCTCCAAACATAAGAATACATATCTGAAAGCACACCACAGTCCACGTTAACATTTGGCTCTAGTTTCAGAGGGTTGCAATTGGGTTCGAGCTTGGCATATACGTCTTGAAACAAATTCACAAGATTACTACCCTCCATAGGAAATAGAATATGATTAGTACATTCAAACAGTCTTTTTTGTTCATTTGGTAGAGAATCTTCATGTTCTAAAAAAATTATGGAAAATTTATTCGATAAATCTCAGAACAATGATTTAATGATGATCAAAGACACTTTTAACACCCCAAAAAAGTTTTGCACAATTAAACAGTTTACAGTACATAACTATACGTAAAGCAGAAAGTAACTTATATCAGAAGGGAACCAAACAAGGAAAAAACACCGTCACGTTTGGAGCTAAATATGCACTAAAACAATAACATTATATACTAGTTCCAGATAAATGAAAATCTAAAATTATTAATAAAAATTAATTAGTATAATAAAAGTTACATTATCTAGTAGTCTTGGTTTCATCTCCTAATGTATGATGGAAAAACTTCTGTTGGAAATTAAAAACCAAGCTGACATTATTTCTCTCTGAGAAATTGGAATAATTTTTGTGAATTTTGAGGAGAGTATTTGTGAAGGAGTTGGAAGGCATCGTGAATTTCGGAGGGCCGTAAAGCAAAAATTAAATTTTCATGGGAAGAGTGGGAGGACTAGGTCTGTGGCTTTTGCATTTTTAATTTCAAAAAACAAGTTTTTATGAAAATTTTCAATTTCCAATACGTTAAATAAACGATTTAACTTTGAAAAATGAAAAAGAATTCAAGAATTGAAAAAACCGTTAAATCAAAATTAGGCAGCATGAAATTGCGATATAAAAACGTAAATCGAATTTCTGTCTGAACGGTGTCTTTTAGGTGTTTCGCAAATAGCGTGAAAAATTCCTAGCACATAATGGCCATGAATAGTAAGAGTAATCGCTTACTGACTTATAAATCAGTGCCTAATAACACATTATAATCAGATTTTACATAGTAAACTACTATAACCCATCACGACCTATCAAAGGTATTCATTAGAAACTTTTAGCATACCCTACTAAGATCTTCACACTAAAACGTAATCTAAATGATAAATATTCATTAGAATTTTTCCGTCTTTACTTTTAATTCTGCAGTATATACCAATAACCTCACCAAGAATTTCATAGTCCTTGTTGTGTCAAAAAATATTAGCAGGTTAACTTTATATGTCATAATAAATCTGTTTAAAATATTCATTGAAAAGAAACTTTTTTTGGGAAGAAATGTCAAGTTTAAACAAACCTCAAAATATAAAATTTCCTTGAGAAAGATTTGGTGAGTTGATTTTGAAACCCCTAGGAAATACAAGAGCGTGGTTAAGTTTGTCTTATGATTTCGAGTTCCTAAGTTATCTTATTGACTTGTTTTAAGAAGTATGATAACTACTTTTGTCAGTAAATGTTCTTTTATTTTCTATTTTATATGTTTTATGCTGAAGTCAGAAATGACTTGAATTTAGCCCCGTCTTAATACTCCTCTGGGAGCTCCTGTTATGAGCCATGATCACAACTAGTTTTTCATCAAATTTCTTAAAAGTGAATGGGATATGCTTGAGATCCATCAGAAGTTTAACCTGGTGTAAACAAAATGCAACACCCTAAAAGGCAATGTAAAATTATCTTCAGGTTAAAAGTAAAGGTTTCTAGATGTTTATAATCTAAAAAAAAACACAATTTACGCATTCCCTCTATGTTTGGAAACCCTATTACTCCTGATTATTAGCTTAATTACTTTTAAGTTTAACTTAAAACCATTTTTTCAAGGAAATGGGGATATTCTTTCGACCCCTCCTAAAAATAGATTTAAAATTTAAAGGGAGGAAAAAATGTCATTAAAATTGATGATTAGTTCGTTGATCAGAGGGTATTCATTTATCAATTCACATAGAGGCTACAATAAGCCATGATTAACAGGATTTCAGTTAAAAGAATAATTGATAGTTTTTACAATTTGTTCTAATTAAAGTTGCAAAAAATAAATGGAACATTGTACTTGTCCTACATTTCTAGAAAAAGTAGCAGAATATAAAGCATATTGGCTTAATCAACTGCAGCATCAATTACCTTTCTTCACAGCAGTGATTCCAAAGACGTTTGAACTGTCCATCTTTCACTAATTGAGTCAAATACACAGTGAGCTTCACTTGGCTGCTCTGGACAGTTAAAATCTACAGAAACTAAATAATAAACAAATTTGATACCCGTATCTTCAAAGAGTACAAGGAGGACCTAGCCTAGAAAATAGTTTTGAGAAACATAGAAAACAAGAATAGGTAAATGGATTCCAAAATTAAAAGCCAATTTATTAACACTTTAATCTCGTATTAACCACTTCCAATAAAAATAGTCTTATGGTAAATAGACTTGACTTCTTTGTTTACCCAAAACACAGTAATGGAAATCTAAGATTCTTAGAAAATTAAAGTCCATTCAGAGGCAATACTCAAACGTTGTCCATAGTAAAAATCATAATGCTTCAATGTATTATTATTATTATGTTTTCCCAGACTCACTTCACATTGAGGCATCGGTTGTCTAAGGTCAACAGAGAACTAATCAAATTGCCAAAAACATTTCTAGTACCATCTTTAAGGAATAAATGTGAATGGAGGTCAACCAGCAATGTCGAATCCTCTTTTTAACTGCCTTCTCAATAAGAACATCTGACTGAAATTTTGGATATTTTGTTAAAAATAGTCTGAAGATCAAACAATTATAAAGGACTCCTTAAAGATAGCACTAGAATTTTGGATTTCCAAAAGCAAAGTGATGTAGTCCTGAAGCGTTTGTTGCCTTTCCAAAGCTCAATATATCTTGAGAGGGCGTTTTCAACCTACGCATTTATCAAGAAAAAACATAAAAATAAGCTTCATGCAACTTCAGACTCAAGACTCTACATTAAAGACCAACTGTTGGAATGTTCTAAGTGTTATCAAGATTTCTTTTTTAGAAATGTAGTTAGTATTTTCTGGGCTAGTGTTTAATTTTAACTTGTCAATTTCCTTTTTGAAACCTTCCAAGAATCCTTTCATTCTTGTGTTTCAATTATACCATTATTAAAGGTGATGCATTGTGAGCCAAGTAGTGTTTTTACATTTTACCCAGCTAAGTTATAGAATTCACTTGGTAGATTCAAAGTTTCTGTGAAAAAATGAACTATCAGTTATCTGCATTCACAAAAATGCAGTAAGAGGAGGGGGATGAATTGTCCAAAAGCTAGGAATGCAAATTATTTTTCATTTTATTCCATGAAAATGCCAAAAAGCATTATTTTCCAATGAAATTTCCTAAAAGTGTTTCAATCAAAATTTAAAAGGGAGACAAATTCCTCCTCTAATTGGCGCTCTGAGTACTGAACACTGATGACCTAAGATTGCCTTTGTTTTATAAAAGTGAAATCTCCAGAATTACATCTGCAAGTGAGCTAAAGCAAAAAGAAAGTTTTTCAAAATATTCAGAATTTTGGTTTACACCTCAGCTGAACTATCCTTGGTGCAGAATAAAAATCAGAAGCATATAGATAATAGTTTACACAATATTTGAAGGAGACAAACCTTAAAAATAAGCACTAGAGTACAAGACAATCTTTCTTATATAAAAGTGAAATGGTAACTGAATAAAAAAATAAAATATTGAATAATCAATCAAACATTCAATTCTTATTTTTTTTCATGATAAAACTTTTTGAATGATCATTGAGTATCTAACTTGATTTTATCAGAGATCAAATTAGATTAAAAAAATATGATCTTGTAAAGGAAAGCACAAAACAATTGGAATTGACAAGAACAAAGAGATTTAGGTTATCAAAAATAGGTGAAGCCAAGGTCACATCAGAACTGACAGGCCTTTGATCCAACTTTGGTTAATGGTTATAATAAATAGTATAATATATCAAAATTACCCACTATATATATTATATATAGATAGTAGTGTATATAATATACATTACTATATATATATATATATATATATATATATATATATATATATATATATATATATATATATATATATATATATATATATATATATATATATATATATATATATATATATATATATATATATATATATATATATATATATATATATATATATATATATATATATATATATATATATATATATATATATATATATATATATATATATATATATATATAGATATATAGATATATCTGAACTATTTTCATCCTGGTAAGGCACATAGTAACTGGCATTATAAGATTCCCCCATCTTAAATCCTAATTGTGGTCTACCAGCACCCTGTAACACTTTACTTGAGCCCTTTACTGAAAAAATATAAATGTTTTTACTTTTGTAACTTTAATAAATCAAATAATTTTAACATTTTGATTACTAAATATCAGTATATGTAAATTAAACTGACAATGCACATTCATTTGTATTTTTTCAGAAAAGTGCAAATTTTGTTCTGGACTTGTGAAAGTCTAAAGATTTTTCATCAAACCCATTTTAGTGTCAGTTCATGCTGAGATTGATCCGGCCATTAATTGTAATTAATGTTCAGCTTCGGTCCTATATGTTTGTTAATGTTGAGTAGTGATGGTTCCGCGCCTGTCGGGTAGTTGGATTTTATTTTTGCTCATTTTTTGGTCAAAGGGGTTATTTGCATTTATCTGAAAAACTCATTTTGTGGAAACAGTATCTTTTAATTAATTTCTGTTTGTTTTATATTGGCATAGTCTTTTCAGGGAAAAAGAAAATAATACTTTAAATCTTTTTGTTTTTTTAGACTTCATAAATTGGCCTGCTATTTGTATGCTGGAGACAAATTTTCAGTACTTTTCAACAACATACACCCTTTTAAAAATTTTGACACAAATGGTAGTGTTTAATTTAGTTTCATACGTCCTCTAGTTGACCTGAAATGGAAAACTTGACACCATTCGCTAAAAAAATCTGTTTACTTTCTTTGATAGCTTGGATACACTTACGGTATTTTGATTTGGTTAAATTTTAAGAGCAGAAATGGGAGGGTGGGAGTAAAAGGGTGATTAGTTACCCTCAAATCACTTTCGACTATTACAAAGGGCATCAGCCCTTTCTATTTTCAATCGAATGAGCCCTTTTCGAAGTTCCCACGACAACTCCTTCTATAAAAAGTGCCCTGGTCTAAAAAACAAAAACAACAAAAAATTATACATAATACCCACTTCGATCTTTACAATAAGAATGTCAAGCCTTCCAATCACTTTCGACTATTAAAAAAGGACACTAGACCTTTCGATTTGCAATCGAATGAGCCCTTTTGGAACCGACAACGCTTTTTATAAACACCTTATATGCCCCCAGGGCATAAATTACAACCCTTACCCTAAGTTCTGTTAGGGTGGTTGTCATCCTCTAAGACCGAATTTCCAGAACTTTCAGCTACGCTGAACAACATGGCTATCTCAAAATTTTGATTGGTTGTGTTTGGGGAAATGGTGGGCGTGAGAGGGGTGTTAGTCGCCTTCCAATTACTTTCTACTATAAAAAGGGCACAAGCCACTCCGATTTCCAATTGAATGAGCCCTTTTCGAAGTTTCTACGACAACTTCTTCGATACGAAGTCCCCTGCTCTAAAGGAAAAAATAATAAATAATACATTGTGCCAACATCGTTCTTATATTCCCCCAGGGCATTACTTAAAACCCTTGCCCAGAGGGTTGTGGGGGAGTGTCCATAAGGTTTTGTCCTTTTAATAGTCGAAAGTGATTGGAGGGCAACTAGCCCCCAAAGCCCATCATTCCCCCAAACACATCCAATCAAAATTTTGAGATAGCCATTTTGTTCAGCGTAGTTGATTTCTCGATAAAAAATATGTTTTGAGGAGGACATTCCCCCACAACCGTCAGGGCAAGGGTTTTAAGTTATGCCCTAGGAACATATAAGGTTTTTATAGAAGTTGTTGTCGTAGAAAATTCAAAACAGGCTCATTCGATTGGAAATTCCAAGGGCTAGTGCCCTTTTTAATAGTCGACAGTGATTGGAGGGCAACTAGCCCCCCCCCACGCCCATAATTCCCCCAAACAAATCCAAACAGAATTTTGAGACAGCCATTTTGTTCAGCGTCGTTGATTTCCAGATATAAAATATGTTTTTGAGGAGGACATTCCCCCACAACCCTCAGGGCAAGGGTTTTAAGTTATGCCCTGTTGGTATATAAGGTTTTCATAAAAGGCATTGTCGTAGAAACTTCAAAAAAAGCTCATTCGATTGGAAATTCAAAGAGCTAGTGACCTTTTTAATAGTCAAAAGGGATTGGAGGGAAACTAGACCACCCCCCAGCCCATCATTCCCCCAAACACATCCAATCAAAATTCTTAGATAGCCATTTTGTTCAGTGTAGTTGATTTCAATATTGAAAATATGTTTTCTAGGAGGGCACTCCCCCACAACCCTCAGGGCAAGGGTTTTAAGTTATGCCCTGGGGGCAAGTAAGGTTTTTATAGAAGGTGCAGTCGTACAAACTTCAAAACAGGCCCATTCGATTGGAAATTCGAAGGGCTAGTCCCCTTTTTAATAGTCGAAAGTGATTGGAGGGCAACTACCACCCCCATGGACACCATTCCCCCAAACATATCTAATCACAATTTTGAGATAGCCATTTTGCTCAGCGTAGTTGATTTCCAGATAGAAAATATGTTTTTGAGGAGGACACTCCCCCAAAACCCTCAGGACAAGGGTTTTAAGTTATGCCCTGGGGGCATATAAGGTTTTTATTGAAGGGGTTGTCTTAGAAACTTCAAAAGGTGCTCATTCGAATGGAAATTCAATGTGCTAGTGCCCTTTTTAATAGTCGAAAGTTATTGGAGGGCAACTAGCCCCCTCCCCCCCCCATGCCCAGTATTCCCCTAAACATATACAATCAAAATTTTGAGATAGCCATTTTGTTCAGCGTAGTAGATTTCCAGATAGAAAATATGTTTTTGAGGAGGACACTCCCCCAAAACTGTCAGGGCAAGGGTTTTAAGTTATGTCCTGGGGGCATATAAGGTTTTTATAGAAGGTGTTGTCGTAGAAACTTCAAAACCGGCTCATTCGATTGAAAATTAAAAGGGCTAGTGTCCTTTTTAATAGTCGAAAGTGATTGGAGGGCAACTAGCCCCCTTCTAATATGTTTTTGAGGAGGAAATTCCCCCACAACCCTTGGGGCAAGGGTTTTAAGTTATGCCCTGTTGGCATATAAGAACAATATTGGCATAATGTACTATGTATTATTTTTTTCCTTTAGAAAAGGGCACTTCATATGGAAGGGGTCGTCGTAAAAACTTCAAACGGAGCTCATTCGACTGGAAATTGAGAATTCTAGTGTCCTTTTAATAGTTGAAAGTGATTGGAGGACAACTAGCCCCCCACATCCATCATTCCCCCACAAACATCCAATCAAAATTTTGACAACCCTCAGGTCAAGGGTTTTAAGTTATGCCCTTGGGGTATATAAGGTTTTTATAGAAGGCGTTTTCATAGAAACTTCAAAACAGGCTGGTTCGATTGGAAATTCGAAGGGCTAGTGCCCTTTTAATAGTCGAAAGTGATTGGAGGGCAACTAGCCGCCTAAGCCCATCATTACCCCAAATACATCCAATCAAAATTTTTAGATAACCATTTTGTTCGGCGTAGTTGATTTCCGGATATAAAATATTTTTTTGAGAAGGAAACTCCCCCACAACTCTCAGGGCAAGGGTTTAAAGTTATGCCCAGGGGGCATGTAAGGTTTTCATAGAAGGCATTGCCGAAGAAACTTCCAAAAAGGCTCATTCGATTGGAAATTCAAAGGGCTAGTGCCCTTTTTAATAGTCGAAAGTGATTGGAGGGCAACTAGCCCCCCCCCTATGTCCACACATCCAATTAAAATTTTGTGATAGTCATTTTTTTCAGCGTAGTTGGTTTCCAGATAGAAAATATGTTTTTGAGAAGGACACTCCCCCACAACCCTCAGGGCAAGGGTTTTAAGTTATGCCCTGGGGCATAGAAGGGGTTGTCGTAGAAACATTCAAAAGGGGCTCATTCGATTGGAAATTGAGAGTTCTAGTGCCCTTTTTAATAATCGAAAGTGATTGGAGGGCAACTACACCCCCCTCCCACGCCCATCATTCCCCCACACACATCCAATCAAAATTTTGAGATAGCTATTTGGTTCAGCGTAGTTGGTTTCCACATAGAAAATATGTTTTTGAGGAGGACACTCCCCCACAACCCTCGCGGCAAGGGTTTTAAGTTATGCCCGGGGCATATAAGGTTTTTATAGAAGGCGTTGTCGTAGAAACTTCAAAAAAGGCTCACTCGATGGGAAATTCAAAGGGCTAGTGCCCTTTTTAATTGTCGAAAGTGATTAGAGGGCAACTAATCCCCCCACGCCCATCATTTCCCCAAACACATCCAAGCAAAATTTTAAGATATCCATTTTGTTCAGCGTAGTTGATTCCCAGATAGTAAATATGTTTTTGAGGAGGACACTCCCCCACAGCCCTCATGGCAAGGGTTTTAAGTTATGCCCTGGGGACATGTACTTCAAAAAAAGCTCATTCGATTGGAAATTCAAAGGGCTAGTGCCCTTTTAATAGTCGAAAGTGATTGGAGGGCCACTATCTCCCCCCCCCCCCGCCCTTCATTGCCCCAAACACATCCAATAAAAGTTTTGAGATAGCCGTTTTGTTCAGGGTAATCGATTTCCTGATAGAAAATATATTTTTGAAGAGGACACTCCCCCACAACCCTCTGGGCAAGGATTATAAGTTATTCCCTGGGGACATGAAAGGTTTTTATTGAAATCTTTGTCGTAGAAACTTGAAAAAGGGCTCATTCGATTTGAAATTCAAAGGGATAGTACCTTTTTTAATAATCGAAAGTAATTTGAGGGCAACTAACCCCCTCTCACGGCCACCTTTTCCCCAAACACATCCAATCAAAATCTTTAGATAGCCATTTTATTCAACGTAGTTAAAAGTTTTGGCAATTAGGTCTTTAAGGATGATAATCCCTCCCCCCACAGCCCTCAGGGCAAGGGTTGTAAGTTATGCCATGGGGCATATAAAGTTTTTACTGAAATTGTTGTTGTATAAACTTCAAAAGAGCTCATTCAATTGGAAATTGAAAGGGCTAATGCCTTTTTTAATAGTTGAAAGTGATTGGATAGCGACTAACGCCCCTCTCCCGCCAACGATTTTCCAAAACGCATCCAATCAAAATTTTGAGATATCCATTTTGTTCAACGTAGTTGAACGTTCTGGAAATTATGTCTTTTAGGATAATAACCCCCTCAGAGCCCTCAGTGCAAGGGTTTTAAGTTATGCCCAGGGGGCATATAAGGTTTATATGTAAAGTTGTTGTTTAAATCATAGGCAACAGTATCGCGCTGCCTAAGTAAAGAACGGGGACACTCGAGAACAAATTTTCTAACAAAGTTTCTACAACAATACCTTTTATGAAAACCTTATATGCCCCCAGGGCATAACTTTAAATCTTTGCCCTGAGGGTTGTGGGGTAGTGTTCTCCTCAAAAACATATTTTCTATCTAGAAATCAACTACGCTGAACAAAATGGCTATCTCAAAATTTTGATTGGATGTGTTTGGGGGAATGATGGGCTTGGGGGGCTAGTTGCCCTCCAATCACTTTCGATTATTAAAAGGGCACTAGCCCTTCGAATTTCCAATCGAATGAACCTGTTTTGACGTTTTTACGACAACGCCTTCTATAAAAAACCTTATATGCCCCCAGGGTATAACTTAAAACCCTTGCCCTGAGGGTTGTGGGGGAGTGTCCTCCTCAAAAAAATATTTTCTATCTGTAAATCTTCTATAAAAACCTTAGATGCCCCCAGGGCATAACTTAAAACCCTTGCCCTGAGGGTTGTGGGGGAATATCCTCCTCAAAAACATATTTTCTATCTGCAAATCAACTACGCTGAACAAAATAGCTATCTCAAAATTTTGATTGGATGTGCTTGGGGGAATGATGGCGTGGGGGGGGGGCTAGTTGACCTCCAATCACTTTCGATTATTGAAAAGGGTACTAGCCCTTCGAATTTCCAATCGAATGGGCCGGTTTTGAAGTTTCTACGACAACGCCTTCTGTAAAAACATTATATTCCCCCTTAGCATAACTTAATACCATTGCCCTGATGGTTGTGGGGGAGTGTCCTCTTAGAAAACATATTTTCTATGGGGAAATCAACTACGCCGAACAAAATGGCTATCTCAAAATTTTGATTGGATGTGTTTGGGGAAATTATGGGCTTTGGGGGTTGCCCTCGCCCATCCAATCTCGCCCATCCAAGTTGCCCTCCAATCACTTTCGACTATTAAAAAGGGCACTAGAACTCTCAATTTCCAATCGAATTGGCCTGTTGTTGGAACCCTTGGTCCCAGTTTTTTCAGATAAATGTCCCCCCCCCGCATTCATTTCTTTTGGCCCCTTAATTATTTTCCTTCCTCGAGTAATAAATATTAATTTTCCTTTTATTTTTGTGACGCCATTTTGGGTCCTCTTAACTGCGTACGTGCTTAATAGACCACGAGGTAAAGACTTGCGCAGTTAGGGAGGTCGGCCAGTAAATTAGTAAGTCCTAGGATTGGCTGGAAAGATTCATTTACCACCCTCGTAACCCCTGCCGCAGCACGCGGCTAGCAGAGCTGGCTGGGAAAAAGAGTCTTTTTGAAATCAGTTCTTATATACAACGTGTTGTGAATACAGTAAGGTTTTTTTTTACGTACTCTTTTAACTTTTCAGCTTAGGTCGAAACTAAATAAATAGTTAGAAAACCTTATCGGTAAACTTTGGCTTTAAATGTAGCCATAGACCATCCGATAACGTTGGTATATACGGAACCGTTGGAGTAACCGCGGAAATCCCGCTAATTTGGGGCCAAAGAGGGATCTTCCCCCTCCAGTAAGTGGCATAGCAACTCTTTGCGCCATTTTTGCCTTTAAAAGTGGTGACCCCCGCACGTTAAACATCCAATAAGTGGTGCCAGCGGTACACCCCCCACAATAAGTGGTGGCAGCAAGAACAGGAATTATTAACAGCGTTGATAATAAAAGAATTCCACGTTTTCGAAGAGACGATTAATTTGGCCTAGAAAATAGCCTATTGTGGTGGCATATAAAAAAACAGAAATACGCAATTAATTAATAAGAAGGTCTATAATGGGCTATAGCCTTGTTAGACAAATATAAAAAAGAATAACGTGAAATTAATGAGTTGAGTTTACAGTGGGGGAATCTTCGTATTTAAAAGTATTACAGGGTTTAAGGACAGATAAGAAAACGTTGGAAGTTGGGTTATTATTTGAGTGAAGTGGCGGACTTAGATATAATCTTCAGTGACGAAGGTTATAAGAGCATTGAGGACGGCAAATTAGGAGAATTTGTCAATTTGTGCGCATATTGGACAAGGAAGGTGGGAGGCACCTGTCCTATTGAGTAATCTGCCCACGAGGAGATTATATTTGGAATACGAGTATCCAGGGAAGATACGTGATTTGTTTTACAGGGTAGTTCCCCTGTTTGAGTTTAGTCCAGCTAATTCACTAGTGGAATATTCGCGCGGTTTTTCTGATTATTTTCTCGTCCAACCCGTTAGTTCGTTTTTCGGAGATATAATTCACTCGCGTAAAACTGATTGTTGTGAAAGAAGTCGTTATTCCCTAATGAAGTCTAGACATTCCGGTTATTTGAAAAATTGTTGAATCTCATTACACGGAGCGGATAATTCACAATATTAATTGAGTACCATAATTTTTGCGTGACAGTTTTTGAACTTACCAAGATTGACTAATTGAATAAGAGATAATATAATTTGAGAGAAGTATACGCGGTAAAATGAGAGGGTACGAAATAAACAAAGAAGAAATAATATATGAAAAAACAAGACGAACTCATCCCTCAGAGGCTGTGCCAAATGAAGGGGAGTGGCGGGATAGAGATAGTACAGATATGGAACAGATGAATTCAGAAAAGGAATTGAGAAGAAATAATGACAAATGGAATTTTGAATTTATATCGGACAGAGATAAGATGAACTCAAAACCGAGAAGGGTGAGTGAAGTCCATAGAAAAAGTAGGAAAACAGAAAGAAAGGCAAATACAGAGGCCTTTAAAAGAGAGCACCAAAAATATAAGGGAAAAATGCAAGCTGAGAAAGATGAAATTAGAAAGAATAAAAAACAGGACGAAAGGGCTAGAGTAGCCTATACAGAAAGAGACAATACGGATAAAGAACGAACAGATTCAGAAAATGAATTAAGAAGAAATAATGACAGACGGAATCAAAGTAGTCTGAGTAGAAGGAGCAGTGTTAAATAGAGGTTCAGCAGGGGCTCGTGAAAAAGCACTCGAATAGATATGGCACATCGAATATTAAATTTCATGGAGGAAGGAAGAATAGCTAGAGAAAAAAAGGAAGAGTTTAAAAGAACCATGATAGGCCTAATAGAAGCCCGCTGGGGAATTCCAGAAAGTGAGATTTTATCACAACTAACTTCTAGGCTGTCAGATAGCCATAATAATTTGTCTAAGAATCAATCGCGAGAAAAAGAAAATTACCGGACATTAAAGACTTTTACGGGAAAACGTAATACTTCGTTGACAAGGCGGGGAGGTGGACCGGCCCATAAAACAAATGGGAAGGCTGTGCCACCCTGTCGAAAAAATGAAATACTTGATACTCGGGTTCAAAAGGCTGATAATCCACAAAAATGGGATGCGGAAGTAAAAAGAACACAAAATATTGAAAAAAAGACGCGCGAGAATGAGTTTTCGAAAAAATTTCCAGAAAATGGAAAACTTGAAAACACTTTTAATGAATATGAGACGCTAACAAGTATAGGCCAAAATGAAACACCGATTGTACCAGAGAAAAAGGAGACAAAATTTATTGTACGCGCTTTTCCTCGGAACATTCGAGAAATTTTTGTAGAATATGAAAAACGAAATGTCGGAGTACAGTTCCCATTTGATGACGAAATAATTGTTTCTGCGGTAAGAATAAAGAAGACTAAAAGAGAGAAAAAAGATATTAAACGGAGATACAATGAAGAAATGCAGTCAAGGATGAACACTGAAGTCCAATTCAAATTTCATGACGATTTATTTAATGCTACTACAAAACAAAAGAGAACTAAGAGAGAGAAAAGAGATATTAAACGGAGCTACAATGAAATTATTCAGTCAAAGATAGTGGACACTGGAGTCCAAATTAGATATAACGGTGATATATTATTTGGCGCAAATGACAGAATTGAGAAAAGTAGAGATGAAAAAAGAAGTGTACAAAAGAGCAAAAATTTGGAGATTCAGTCTGCAGGGGCGAAAGATAAAAAAAATGTTGGATGGGCTTTGCCTTGATGACATAAATAATAGGGGGGAAAAAAGGTCCAAGAACCACTGGGAAAATTACGAAATTATGATAAGACGAAAAAACTGAGGAGGGAGGAGAATACCCATGACATAGAATTGACTTGTCAACAACGAGTTACGGAAAGATCGGGAGATACTGAATTGTGTGTTGGATTGAAAAAAATGGGGAAGAAATCTGAGAATGGTTTTATTAACTCAAAAGAGGGTTTGTTCCTTTATGAGGGGGAGGAATCCCTTGGGGAAGATCCCCTGCGGGAAGATGTTCAATATTATTTTCATCCCTCATCGGCGAGTATTATTCATTCGATTATTTTAGGGGATGGGAACCAGAAGAAAGTGATTCATGGTTCGCCCAGATTTTTACTTCATTTTCCTGAGATGTGGGGTTGTTTCCACAGATGGAAATTAAGAGGCTAGTGCAGCCAATTTTTCACGATGGCTGGCATCATCGAAAGTGCCAGGAACTGATTCTCTGCTCCTCTCAAATATAAATTCGTGAGAGCAAGAAAATTTTTGTTTTTGATTTGTGCTGATTGGATGTGTTTGGGGGAATGATCGGCTTGGGGGGGGGGCTAGTTGCCCTCCAATCACTTTCAACCATTAAAAAGGGCACTAGCCCTTTGAATTTCCAATCGAATGAGCTTTTTTTGAAGTTTTTACAACAATACCTTTTATGAAAACCTTATATGCCCCCAGGGCATACCTTTAAACCCTTGCCCTGAGGGTTGTGGGGTAGTGACCTCCTCAAAAACATATTTTCTATCGAGAAATCAACTACCTTGGACAAAATGGCTATCTCAAAATTTTGATTGGATGTATTTGGGGGAATGATGGGCTTGGGGGGCTAGTTGCCCTCCAATCACTTTCGACTATTAAAAGGACACTAGCCCTTCGAATTTCTAATCGAATGAGCCTGTTTTGAAGTTTCTACGAAAACACCTTCTATAAAAACCTGATATGCCCCCAGGGCTTAACTTAAAATCCTTGCCCTGATGGTTGTGGGGGAGTGTCCTCCTCAAAAACATATTTTCTATCTGGAAATCAACTACGCTGAACAAAATGGCAATCTAAAAATTCTATTTGGATGTGTTTGGGGGAATGATGGGCGTGGGGGAGGGTTAGTTGTCCTCCAATCACTTTCGACTATTAAAAAGGGCACTAGAACTCTCAATTTTCAATCGAATGAGCCCCTTTTGAAGTTTCTACGACGACCCCTTCTATAAAAACCTTATATTCCCCAGGGTATAACTTAAAACCCTTGCCCTGAGGGTGGTTGGGGGTGTCCTCCTCAAAAACATATTTTCTCTCTGGAAATCAAGTACGCTGAACAAAATGGCTATCTCAACATTTTGATGGGATGTGTTTGGGGGAATGATGGGCGTGAGGAGGGGGGGCTAGGCTGCTTGCCCTCCAATCACTTTCGACTATTAAAAAGCACACTAGAACTCTCAATTTCCACTCGAATAAGCGCCTTTTGATGTTTCAACGACAACCCCTTCCATAAAAACCTTATATACCCCCCAGCGCATAACTTAAAAGCCTTGCCCTGAGGGTGGTGGGGGAGTGTCCTCAAAAACATATTTTCTATCTGGAAATCAACTAAGCCAAACAAAATCGCTATCTCAAAATTTTGATTGAATGTGTTTGGGGGAATGATGGGCGTGGGGGGGATAGTTGCCCTCCAATCACTTGACTATTAAAAAGGACACTAGCCCATTGAATTTCCAATCGAATGAGTCTTTTTTGAAGTTTCTTTGAGGGTGGTGGGGGAGTGTCCTCCTCAAAAACATATTTTCTATCTGGAAATCAACTACGCCAAACAAAATCGCTATCTGAAAATTTTAATTGAATGTGTTTGGGGAAATGATGGGCGTGGGGGCAGGCTAGTTGCCCTCCAATCCAATCACTCTCGACTATTAAAAAGGGTACTAGCCCTTTGAATTTCCAATCAAATGAGTCTCTTTTCAAGTTTCTACGACAACGCCTTCTATAAAAACCTTATATGGCCCCAGGGCATAGCTTAAAACTTTTGCCCTGAGGGTTGTGGGCGAGTGTCCTCCTCAAAAACATATTTTCCATCTGGAAATCAACTACGTTGAACAAAATGGCTATCTCAGAATTTTGATTGCATGTGTTCGGGGGAAAGACGGGCGTGGGGGGGGGCTAGTTGCCCTCCTATCTCTTTAGACTATTGAAAAGGGCCCTAGCCCTTCGAATTTTCAATCAAATGGGCCTGTTTTGAAGTTTCTACGACAACACCTTCTGTAAAAACCTTATATGCCCCCTGGGCATAACTTAAAACCATTGTCCTGAGGGTTTTGGGGGAGCGTCCTCCTAAAAAACATATTTTCTATGTGGAAATCATCTCTGAACAAAATGGCTATCTCAAAATTTTGATGGGATGTGTTTGGGGAAATGATGGGCTTGGGGGGGGGCTAGTTGCCCTCCAATCACTCTCGACTATTAAAAAGGGCACTAGAACTCTCAATTTCCAATCGAATGGGCCTGTTTTAAAGTTTCTACGACTACGCCTTCTGTAAAAACCTTAAAACCCTTGCCCTGAGGGCTGTGGGGAGTGTCCTCCAAGAAAACATATTTTATATATGGAAATCAACTACTCTGAACAAAATGGCTATCTCAAAATTTTGATTGGATGTGTTTGGGGGAATGATGGGCGTGGGGGGCGGGTAGTTGTCCTCCAGTCAATTTCGACTATTAAAAAGGGTGCTAGCCCTTCAAATTTCTAATCGAATGGGCCTGTTTTGAAGTTTCTACGAAAACGCCTTCTATAAAAACCTTATATGCCCCTAGGGCATAACTTAAAATCCTTGTCCTCAAGGTTGTGGGGGAGTGTCCTCCTCAAAAACATATTTTCTATCTGGAAATAAACTACGCTGAACAAAATGGCTATCTCAAAATTTTGTTTGGATGTGTTTGGGGGAATGATGGGCGTGGAGGAGGGTTAGTTGCCCTCCAATCACTTTCGACTATTAAAAAGGGCACTAGCCCTTTGAATTTCCAATCGAATGAGCTCCTTTTGAAGTTTCTACGACGACCCTTTCTATAAAAACCTTATATGCCCCCAGGGCATAACTTAAAACCCTTGCCCTGAGGGTTGTCAAAAACATATTTTCTATCTGGAAATCAACTACGCTGAACAAAATGGCTATCTCAAAATTTTGATTGGATGTGTTTGGGGAAATAATGGGCATGGGGGGGGCTAGTTACCCTCCAATCACTTTTGACTATTAAAAAGGGTACTAGCCCTTTGAATTTCTAATCAAATGAGTCTGTTTTGAAGTTTCTACGACAACGCCTTCTATAAAAACCTTATATGCCGCCAGGGCATAACTTAAAACCCTTGCCCTGAGGGTTGTGGAAGTGTCCTGCTCAAAAACATATATTCTATCTGGAAATGTACTACGCTGAACAAAATGGCTATCTCAAAATTTTGAATTGATGTGTTTGAGGGAATGATGGGTGTGGGGGGGGGGCTAGTTGCAATCCAATCACTTTCAACTGTTAAAATGGGCACTAACCCTTTGAATTTCCAATCGAATGAGTCTTTTTTGAAGTTTCTACGACAACGCCTTCTATAAAAACCTTATATGCCCCCAGGGCATAACTTAAAACCCTTGCCCTGAGGGTTGTGGGGGATTTCCTCCTCAAAACCTATTTCTATCTGGAAATAAACTACGCTGAACAAAATTGCTATCTCAAAATTTTGATTGGATGTGTTTGGAGGAATGATGGCGTGGGGGGGGGGGGCGGCTCCAATCACTTTCGACTATTAAAAAGGGCACTAGCGCTTCGAATTTCCAATCAAATGGGCCTGTCTTGAAGTTTCTACGACAACTCCTTCTGTAAAAACCTTACATGCCCCCAGGGCATAACTTAAAACCCTTGCCCTGAGGGTTGTGGGGGAGTGTCCTTCCAGAAAACATATTTTCTATCGAGAAATCAACTATGCTGAACAAAATGGCTATCTCAAAATTTCGATTGGATGTGTTTGGGGGAATGATGGGCTTTGGGGGGCTAGTTGCCCTCCAATCACTTTCGACTATTAAAAAGAGCACTATAACTTTCAATTTCCAATCGAATGAGCCCCTTTCGAAGTTTCTACGACAACCCCTTCTATAAGAACCTTATATACCCCCAGGTCATAACTTAAAACCCTTGCCCTGAGGGTTGTGGGGGGGGGGGGGGTGTCCTCCTCAAAAACATTTTTTCTATCTGGAAACCAACTAGGTTGAACAAAATGTTTATCTCAAACTTTTGATTGGATGTGTTTGGAGGAATGATGCGCGTTGGGGGAGGGGGGTTGTTGTTGCCCTCCAATCACTTTCGACTATTAAAAAGGGTGCTAACCCTTCGAATTTCCAATCGGATGGGCATGTTTTGAAGTTTCTACGACAACACCTTCTGTAAAAACCTTCAGTGCCCTCAGGGCATAACTTAAAACCCTTGCCCTGAGGGCTGTGGGGGAGTGTCCCCCTAGAAAACATATTTTCTATCTGGAAATCAACTACGCTTAACAAAATGGCTATCTCAAACTGTGGATTGGGTGTGTTTGGAGGAATGATGGCGTGGGGGGGGGGCTATTTGCCCTCATATCACTTTCGCCTATTAAAAAGGGTACTAGCCCTTCGAATTTCCAATCGAATGGGCCTGTTTTGAAGTTTATACGACAACGCCTTCTTTAAAAACATTATCTACCCCCAGGGCATAACTCAAAACACTTGTCATGAGGGTTGTTGGGGAGTGTCCTTCCAGAAAACATATTTTCTATCTGGAAATAAACTACACTGAACAAAATCGCTATCTCAAAATTTCGATTGGATGTGTTTGGGGGAATGATGGGCTTTGGGGGCTAGTTGCCCTCCAATCACTTTCGACTATTACAAAGAGCACTATAACTCTCAATTTCCCAGCAAATGAGCCCCTTTTGAAGTTTCTACGACGACCCCTTCTATAAGAACCTTATATGCCTCCAGGGCATAACTTAAAACCCTTGCCCAGAGGATTGTGGGGAGGGGGGGTGTCCTGCTCAAAAACATCTTTTCTATCTGGAAATTAACTACGCTGAAAAAAATGGCTATCTCAAAATTTTGATTGGATGTGTTTGGGGGAATGATGGGCGTGGGGGAGGGGCTAGTTACTTCCAATCACTTTCGACTATTACAAGGGCACTAGAATTCTCAATTTCCAATCGAATGAGCCCCTTTTGAAGTTTTTACGACGACCCTTTCCATATGAAGTGTCCTGCTCTAAAGGAAAAAAAAATAACACATAGTACATTGTGCCAACATTGTTCTTATATGCAAACGGAATAACTTAAAACCCTTGCCCCGAGGGTTGTGTTGGAGTGTCCTCCTCAAAAACATATTTTCTATTGGGAAATCAACTTTGCTGAACAAAATGGCTATCTCAAAATTTTGATTTGCTATTTGTGGGGAAAAGATGGGTGTGGGGGGGCTAGTTTCCCACCAATCACTTTCTACTATTAAGAAGGGCACTAGCCACTCCAATTTCCAATCGAATGAGCCATTTTCGAAATTTCTACAACAACTCCTTTGATACGAAGTGCCCAGTTGAAGAAAAAAAAAACACATTGTGCCCACATTGTTCTTTACTTAGGCATATAAAGTTTTTAAATAGCCATTTTGGTCAGCGTAGTTGATATCCAGATAGAAAATATGTTTTTGAGGAGAACACGCCCCCACAACCCTCGGGGCAAGGGTTTTAAGTTATGCCCTGAGGGCATATAAGAACAATGTTGCAATGTACTATGTACCATTTTTTTCCTTTAGAGCAGGGCACTTCATATGGAAGGGGTCGTCATAGAAACATCAAAAGGGGCTCATTCTATTGGAAATTGAGAGTTCTAGTGCCCTTTTTAATCGTCAAAAGTGATTGGAGGGCAACTAGCCCCCCCCCCCTTCCCATCATTTCCCCAAACACATCCAATTTAAGTTTTGATATAGCGATTTTGTTCAGCATAATTGATTTCCAGATAGAAAATATGTTTTTGAGGAGGACCCTCCCCCATAACCCTCAGGGCAAGGGTTTTAAGTTATGCCCTGGGGGCATATAAGGTTTTTATAGGCGTTGTCATAGAAACTTCAAAAAAGGCTCATTCGATTGGAAATTCAAAGGGTTAGTGCCCTTTTTAATAGTCAAAAGTGATTGGCGGGCAACTAACCCCCCCCCCCACACCCATCATTTCCCCAAACACATCAAATCAACATTTTGAGATAGTCATTTTGTTCAGCGTAGTTGATTTCCAGAGAGAAAATATGGTTTTGAGGAGGACACTCACCCACAACGCTCGGGGCAAGGGTTTTAAGTTATGCCCTGAGGGCATATAAGAACGATTTTGGCACGATGTACTATTTATTATTTTGTTTTCCTTTAGAGCTGGGCACTTCATATGGAAGGGGTCGTTGTAGAAACTACAAAATGGGCTCATTTGATTGGAAATTGAGATTTCTAGTGCCCTTTTTAATAGTCGAAAGTGATAGGAGGGCAACTAGCCCCCCCCCCCCACGCTCATCATTCCCCCAAACACATTCAATCCAAATTTTGAGATAGCCATTTTGTTCAGCAGATTTCCAGATAGAAAATATGTTTTAGAGGATGACACTCCCCCACAACCGTTAAAGAAGTTTTTAAAGAAGTTGTTGTCATAAAAACTTCAAAAAAGCACATTCGATTGGAAATTCGAAGGGCTAGTGCCCTTTTTAATAGTCGAAAGTCATTGGAGGGCAACTAGCCCCCCCCCACACCCATCATTTCCCCAAACACATCCATAAAAAAAAATTGAGTGATTGGATAGCGACTAACGCCCCTCTCATGCCCACCATTTTACAAAACACATCCAATCAAAATTTTGAGACATCCATTTTGTTTAACGTAGTTGAATGTTCTGGAAATTAGGTCTTTTAGGATGATAACCTTCTCAGAGCCCTCAGTTCAAGGGTTGTAAGTTATACCCTGGGGCATATAAGGTTCATATAGAAAGTTGTTGTATAAATCATAGGCAGCACGATCGCGCTGCCTAAGTAAAGAACGGGGACACTCGATAACGAGACAAGAAACAGGGACTAACGAAAGAGGAGGAAACTACCCCACAACCCTCAGGGCAAGGGTTTTAAGTTATACCCTAGGGGCATATAAGAACGATGTTGGCACAATGTATTATTTATTAATTTTTTCCTTTAGAGCAGGGCACTTTGTATTGAAGAAGTTGTCATAGAAACTTCGAAAAGCGCTCATTCGTTTGAAAATTGTTGGAAATTGGAAAATTTGCAAATTGGAGTGGCTTGTGCCCTTATTAATAGTTGAAAGTGATTGGAAGGTGCCTAGCATCCCTCTCAAGCCCACCATTTCCCCAAACACATCCAATCAAAATTTTGAGATAGCCATGTTGTTTAGCGTAGTTGAAAGTTCTGGAAATTCGGTCTTAGAGGATGACAACCACCCTAACAGACCTTAGGGAAAGGATTGTCATTTACGCCCTGGGGGCATGTAAGGTGTTTATAGGTGTTTATAGAAAGCGTTGTCGTTTCCAAAAGGGCTCATTCGATTGGAAATCAAAAGGCCTAGCGCCCTTTTTAATAGTCAAAAGTGAATGGAAGGCTTGACATTTTCAAAGAACAGTGACAACGCCTTCCATATGAAGTGCCCTACTCTAAAGGAAAAAAATAATACATGGTATATTGCAACATTGTTCTTATATGCCATCAGGGCATAACTTAAAACCCTTGCCCTGAGGGTTGTGGGGGAGTGTCCTCCTCAAAAACATATCTTCTATCAGGAAATCCACTATGCCAAACAAAATGGCTATTTAAAAATTTTGATTGGATGAGTTTTGGGGAATGATGGGTGTGGGGGGAGGACTAGTAGCCCTCCAATCACTTTTGACTATTAGAAAGGGCAATAGTTACTCCAATTTCCAATTCAATGAGCCCTTTTCGAAGTTTCTACGACAACTCCTTTGATACGAAATGCCCAGCTTGAGAAGAAAAAACACACTGTGCCGATGTTCCAACTTGTTGCAAACCCTATTTCTGGAGTTGATTTGTGGAGGTCCCTGTGTCCTCAGACCTTGTGGAGGTCCTCAGACCTAGAAGATAATGACAAACTATCATTTCTCAGGATTCAATTTCTCAAAAAGCATTTCTGGTCTTAACTTAGACAACATTACAAAAAAAACCTAATTTTCTTCAACCAACATCATTGTTTTCGGAAAAGGAGTAGTTATGTCCTTAGTGTGTTGGATCACTGCATAATTTACAAATTATCATTTGAATTATTGGAAAAAGGAGGATAAAAATGGAAAGAAACATGATAATCTGATTCATAGACATATTATAAAATAAGTATTTCATTATTTTGGTGTTTTTGTTACTTTTTAGGGTACATATTCCTTTGGCTATATATAGGACTTTCAAAGAGGGGGGGGGGAGAGAGTGCATTTTTAGAAGAAATAAACTATTATTTTTGGAAACTTCATAAAACACTGAAACACTGAAAAATAACACTGAAACACTGAAAAATAACAAACCCCCTAAGCCATGGTGGACATCCTCTTGCCAAGAGGCTTGGCACAATAAAAGGAATGCCATCAGATCCTTCAAGAGAAATCCATCCACTGGAAAATATATTGCAAAGCTACAAGCAGAGGCAAAACTTAAGAGAACAATCAAACTTGCAAAAGAAGAGGCTTGCAAAAACTTTCTCTTATCAGTGTCCCACAAAACGCAAGAGTCAAAGATTCATAAGTTCCTAGACAATATGTGTGGCAAATTCTCCAGACAGAACCCCTTCCATTACCAGCTAACTCTAAATGGTCAGCAGCTGGAAACCAACGAAGAAAAGGCTAAATTTTTAGCAGATTTTTATGAGAAGAAATTCAAAAACACCTCTCATAATCCACCTCAGATCAGATTAACACCCCATTTTGACTTGCCTGGGTCCCAGTATCTACTCCAAGATTTTACAATGATTGAGCTGAATAAAGCAATCAATTCAATCAAACCCAAAACATCTTGCAGCCACGACCAGATCCATCCATCTTTACTCCAACACCTTCCAATAGAGTTTAAAAAAGTACTCTTATCTCTCTTCAACAATGCCTGGAGCAATTCCTCCGTCCCATCTGCTTGGAAAACATCACTCATCATCCCCATATTAAAACAAAATAAACCCAAAGAGGACCCCAACTCCTTCAGACCCATTATGATTACCCCAGCTCTGGGAAAATTATATGAGAAGATAATTCACTCCCGAGTGTATTGGTTTGCTGAGTCTAACCACCTCATCCCACATACCCAAACAGCATTTAGGAAATATCATTCTTCCATTGATGCATTTGTTTGCCTAACCAATGCCATATCTGAGTGTCTGAAAGACAACCAAATCCTGGTTGCAGCCTTCTTGGACTTCCAAAACGCATATGATAATATCCAACATCCACTCCTACTGCAAAAATTATCAAAAATGGGTTTTCCAATACCTGTAGTGAATTTCTTTAAAAGTTACCTATCTGAACGCTCATTTGTTCTCCAAGTAAATTCCTACATCACTTCCAAAAAGTCTGTCTCCAAAGGCCTTCCCCAAGGTGCTGTCCTCAGCTGTCTCCTGTTTTCACTATACTTATGGGATATGAACCGACTCCAAACAAATATTCAGTTTGCATATGATATAGTCTTATGGTCTACCTCAAATAATTTTGAACTGGCCTAATCCATGTTACAAAAGTTGATTTATGCATTTGAATGTTTCTCCAACAATTCATGCCTACCCACCGCCCCATTAAAATTAGCTATAGTACAGTTTAATAATAAGAGAAATCCCCAATCTGCCCTACTAACCCTAAATGGTGTTGTCATCCAAGAGCAACAACACATCAAAGATCTTGGCCTCACTCTAGACCAAAAACTAACCTTCAGGCTCCACATTGAAAATGTGAGAATAAAATGCCTCAGGAAAATGCGTATCCTACAAAGGCTACTCAATACGCCTTGGGGTTGCCATGAAAAAACTCTAACAAATTTCTGTAAGACTTATATTAGATCTCAGATTGATTATGGACTAATTGTATATGGCTCATGCTCAAATACCCTACTATGCTGTCTGGAGACTGTCCAGAATACTATGATCCGTGCTATACTTGGCCTCAGGAATCACACCAAAACCAACTTCCTCCTCAGTGAAAGTGGTCTCACCTCTATTACCATGCGTAGAAACATTCTACTTGCCCGCTACTTTACAAAAATTGAAGGTAACAGTTCCCATTGATTACATGACTGGCTAAGAAACCCTGGAGCTTTTAGGGGCCTTGCACGGGAATTTGTAACCACCCAAATGACCTACCCCATACCTTCATCTTCTTTATTTCAAATTTACCCCCGGATACCTTCCTGGGCTAACCCCTACCCAGAAGTGAACCTTTTGTTTGCGCCAGCTATTAAAACAGACCTTTCCCTTGCCTATGTAAAATCATTATTTCATGAATTAGAGTCTCAGAGATATATCCACCACCTCCCAATTTTTGTGGATGGCTCAAAAACAGATTCTAGGACTGCTTGTGGAGTCCACTTCCCATTTTTAGGTATAGCAGCTGCTGAAAGGCTCCAAAATGATGTGAGTATCATGACAGCTGAAATAGCTGCCATCAACATTGCATTGGAAACCATTATAAAGATGCCAAACCCCCCAAGAAACACCCCGCTTATAATTTATTCAGACTCAAAATCAGCCCTTGCCTCAATATCACCAGAGCATTCAGATTACCCAGACAATGATACCTCCACCACTCTTGTACTATTGAACCAACTACTTAAACAAGGTATATCCACAAAATTCCAATACATCCCAAGTCATATGGGTATAAAAGGGAACCACAAGGCAGATGAAATAGCTAAATCTGCCCTTCAGCATGAAATAATTTCTGGAAGACCTATCCCAGTAAGAGATGTAAACCATTGGCGCCTAAAAATTTATCTAACAAACCAATGTCCACCAAACCTTTCTCCATTTACATCCCGGAAAGACTCAAAGATGTACCACAGAATACGATCAAATGCTACTGGCCTTAGCAGCCAAACTTATCTCTATCAAAACACAACCATTCCAACAGTAATCAGCCCTCTTTGCCGCCTATGTCAAACCTATGATGAAACCATCAACCATGTTCTTTTTGGTTGCCCTGTGGCAACTCTCAACCATAAAAAAGAATGGCTAACTTTATCTGCTATATTCAAGCGCCTCAAGCTAACCCCTAATATTGACCAACTAACACAAAGGAGACACTCTTCAACTGATGATGCTGAATTGTTCAAAGCTGTCTTTAATTGCCTAAATATAGGTGGTTTCATCAATGATGTATAAAGTCTATTATTGAATAATAATAGTCTAATCTCTATATTTGATTTCCCAGGACACCCCTGACATAATCATACAATACGAAAAAGGTTAAATGGATTCATCAGAAGCCTATAATTGAAGAAGAAGAAGAAGAAGAAAAAAAGTAATTGAGCAATGGTGTTGCTTTGTTATGGAATATCAGATATATTGACTGAACATTCTAAACTACTTTAAATTATAGCTGCATTCCCATTTTCTAGAATACTTACTTGTATTATTCATTTGGGTGTACCACTAAACTTTTACCCCCTTTCCATCTCTAATGACTAAATATGTAAAAAAAAATATATGTAAATACACCAAACTGCACAAAACCCTTTACAGAAAATTTCCCATAGGTCAATTCCATACTTCAAATTGATTTAAAATGATGGAGGGCCTTACAATTGATGTGCAATCCTTAGTATTGGTTAACCATCAAAAACCCAAGGGGTCTTTGATGAGGTCTGACAACCATTTAGGTCTATGAAGAATCTGTGGTTCAACTAGGAGACCTGAGTAATAATAAAAGAAATTTAATGTCTTTTTTGTTGACAAAAATGTTATTTACAACAGGTAACATCACAAAAAACTCCCAAGGAAGCCAAATTGCTCAAATCCCAGTTCCTTTGAGCATATTTTTACCATAGGTTAATCAAACTACAAGAACATTTTAGGGACAGCTGTTTCTCAAATTTTAAAATAGAAAACTACTCCATTGAAAAAAAGACACTCTGATTATGCAGGTTTCCTTAATAATGAATATCTCTATTTCCAGCAGAAAATGCAAGAAGTTCAATAGTTTTCATGGTATATGGTATACCATATACATATATTTATGGAAGTTCATGGTATATTTGCAGTGGGCCATATCATTTAGCTAGGATAAAAGTGAATATATCATTGATGCTTTTTTATGCTCTTTCATTATTCATATAAAACACCTTTGGGGCCCCTTTAAGGGCGCAAGATGCAATTTGCAGCAGAAGCAACTATTGAATTATGAAAGAGCATAAAAAAGGCATCAAATGATGTTTTCACTTTCATCCTAGCTAAATTATAGTGTCACCTAGAAATTTGCCAAATTATTCAACTAGGAAAATAATTAAAATTTAACAGAGAACTAGTTTTAGCTTGCTAGCCAGATGCAATAAAGCATAAGAGCCAACTTAGAATCTCTAACTAGGTGGTTAATACTTTAACTTAATGCTTCTGATATCTAACTAAAACATATATGTAAATTTTTCATGAAACTATTGACAATATTCAAATAGGCAGACAAATAGCCAGCATGAACATCTAACTGGGTGGATAACACTTTGTCCTACCCCCTCTGATATTAATCAATCTAGGCAGTTAAGTCACTTCTCTTAGCAATTTGGTGATAATATTAGACTAGCCAGATAATTGTTTCTCTTATGCATAGCATGAACATCTAACTAGGTGGATAGCCTAATAGCCTACTGTATCATAACCTTCTGATATTTATCAGGATATTTATATCTTTTTATTAAATTGTTGAAAAAGATCCAGTAAATATTTATCAAATCATATTATTGAGTTTCAAATAAAGTGAACATACCATTTGATGCCTTTTTTATGCTGATTACAAATATAATAATCATTTCTATTGGAAATGAATTTTAGCCCCCCCCCCCTATATATGTCCATTCAGGATATATATTTGCACATATGGGGGTGGGGTTAGGTTAGGTTTGGGGGGGCTGAAATTCATTTCCAATAGAAATGATTATTATATTTGTAATCAGCATAAAATAAGGCATCAAATGGTGTATTCACTTTATTCCTAACTCAATAATATGATTTGGTAAATATTTACCAAAGATCCTTAGTATGGCTCAAAGTTCTATAGAAATAATGAAACTGGATGTATCTGTCAAAAGTTAGACCTACTTAAAAAGAAGCACTATAAAATCATGATTACATAATAACAAGCCCTACAGCAGGCTACTTGTCTCCATCATTTATACAACGACTTCACTGTACTTTACCAACACTCTCTCCCCCTAATGTGCAAATATATAGCCTATATTTTCAATACAATTTTTCAGTTTTTAATTTTGTTAATGTTTCTTCTTTGCTGCTTAATCAATTTTTTTAAAAAAGTATTGATTCATGGCAAAATCTATGGAAGATAAATAATTTGAGCAATAAATTTGTACAATAGCAGGGGAGTGAAGTATTTTCAGGAATAATCTAGGCTAAGCAAGTAGGCTATTTTAGAATTCTGTTTATGTTTTAAAAAAAAAGTCTAAATGGGAAATTGAAAATCCAAAAATTAGTATAAATTGTTATTTTGCTAAAATTTAAATAAGTAGGCTAGTGACTTAGGCTATCATATATGCAGTCCTTGAAAAGAGATGTTAGCTTGGCAATACCTTCCTGGATACATTTCATACCTCAGATCCTGAAAGTCTTATTCACCTAGCTCAACTACTTCCCAAGACACCAATAAGCCTCTCAATAAGAACTTAACCAGAAGTTTCCTTAAAAATCTTCTAGCATTAATTGAAAGCCAAAAATTCAACTTTCTGTCTTGATATTTTCTATGTGACTTAAGAATACTAAGGACGATAAGATTGACAAAGGCAATTATAAGCGTTTTTGGCACTTTTTTCTAACATCAGTGAGCTGTAAGATCTTAGAACAAAAATGAGCTAAAAAACGAAAATAGGGCCGTTTTTAGCACTAAGATCTTACAGCTAAGATCTTTCATCTTTCTGCAAAGATTATCGTTTTTTCAACTCATCTTTGTTCTAAGGTCTTACAGCTCACTGATGTTAGCAAAATACATGAAAGATGCCATCATTCTACCATATAGAACAATGATGATCAACTCATCATTGTTCTCAGACCGCTGATCAGAGCAGAATGAAGGAAGACGTTTGCATAAAAACAACAAAAGATGTAAGATCTTAGTTCAAAGTTTTCACTTTTAAATGTTTTTTATGACAAAATATGTAAGATCATAGCATATTGATTAGTGAAAAAACAAGGCTAATCTTACATCTTTCTGCAAAGATTTATTGTTTTTTAACTCATCAAAATGTGAGAAGTTCAATAGTTTTCTTGGATGTCTAGGAAAGGGGAAGGGGATTGGCTTTTGATGTTCAGTCATTTGTTCAGATCTTTTATCAAACCTCTACTAGTTATGGCTAGAGCCCCTAATAAATTATACATAGTTTAGCCACACATATTAGAAGTCAGTTGTAAACAAGATACAGTTATTCTTTGAGGTACAGCATCAATTTAATGACAAACAAGAAATACAAGAGAAAATTCAGTGCATAAAAACTGCATTGAGTTTGTGTGGTTTACTACTATGGTACCAACAACTCACTAAAGCACCAAGCTATGCATTTCAACAAATGCTCCTCTTCCCTCTCAATTTATTCCAAGCTTATGGTACTTAATACTTCCTACTTTCTGCTTTTAAATTATTAAAAAGAAAGGGATTTAGTAAAGGTTAAGAATACCAACTTAACAATAAAAGATATCCTAGAACAGAAAGGTGTTTTAGATTACTAAAATTATGCTTTTTTAATCATATTGTTTGCATTTTGACAATTTGTCCTCAGCCCTGCCCCTTTAAAGGTCTCATAAACACCTAGGCTATAGAAAATCAATGAAATTTTCATTCTAAGATAAACATAATGTTTATATTAATCAGATTCTCATGCTTGCTTCAACTGTTATTCATATTTCGCATTAATCAGTCTGGCTAAACTGGATGTCTCCAACTTTGTAGGAGCATATCCAATGGATAATATAAAAAAATATCTATTCTATAGAATGTAAAAATACCATCCAGCTATGCTTAATAATTGTTAAACTTGTCCAACTAGTTAGCTATCTAAAAAATCCTTTTAGGCAAATAAGAAATTATTGGGAAATTTCTAGGTGGCACTATAATTTACCTAGGATGAAAGTGAAAACATTGTTGGTGGTTTTTTGCACTCTTTCATAATACAATAATTACTTCTGTTGGAAATTGTATCTTGAGCCCTAAAGGGACCCCAAAGGTATTTCATTTTTTAACCACACAAAGAAGCTATCAAAATGAACATACCATTTGATGCCTTTTTTTATGCTGATTACAAATATAATAATCATTTCTATTGGAAATGAATTTTAGCCCCCCCCCCCTATATATGTCAATTCAGGATATATATTTGCACATATGGGGGTGGGGGGTAAATTAGGGTAGGGGGGCTGAAATTTATTTTCAATAGAAATGATTATTATATTTGTAATCAGCATAAAATAAGGCATCAAATGGTGTATTCACTTTATTCCTAACTCAATAATATGATTTGGTAAATATTTACCAAAGATCCTTAGTATGGCTCAAAGTTCTATAGAAATAATGAAACTGGATGCATCTGTCAAAAGTTAGGCCTACTTAAAAAGAAAAACCATAAAATCATGAAAAAATCATTACAAGCCCTTCAGTAGGCTACTTACCTCCATCATTTATACAACCACCTCAATGTACTTTACCAACACTCTCTCCCCCTAATGTGCAAATATATAGCCTATATTTTCAATACAATTTTTCAGTTTTTAATTTTGTTAATGTTTCTTCTTTGCTGCTTAATCAATTTTTAAAAAAAAGTATTGATTCATGGCAAAATCTATGGAAGATAAATAATTTGAGGGTAAAATTCTACTTCAGCTACTTTTGGCTATCTTGGAAGGGGTTTAGGTTAGGAAAATCAAACTATCAGGTATAGGTCTATATGCTAAAGAATGTCATGGGAAGTTAAGTTGGATTAAAGACTTTCACTCCTTCTACCTCTAGAGCGTCTTGAAATTTGCCTACATGACAGGTTTGTAGCCTACCTATTGAAATTTTTACAAAACAAAATTTTACCTTAGTTATCTGTTATCAGTTTCTTTTTGTCTGGGTTTTGCTCTGAAAATGCAATTTCAGTTATTTGAGCAGAATTTTAAGCCACATCAATGTTTTATTTCCAAAATTTAATAAATGTGTTTGCATATGTTTGAAACCTTATAATTTGGGATTGAGCAAAGTTGTGAAGCTGAAAACAATTTTATTGTACTTCATCGTACGTGTATTGTATTGTACGTGGCTGTAAGCCACGCAAGATATATGATAAAAGAAACTAGTCAAATAGATTCTTTCAACAGAGAATTGGATTGCAAACAGTGGATTCTAACTGCGTTTACAATCTTGAAACTTTAGTTTTTGGGATTAAGGGGGGAAAAAGGTACCTGAGTTCGGTTACGTATTTAATATATGCTATGCTTTTCCCCCCCCCCCCTAATGTGCAAATATATAACCAAATTTTGTTTCTAAACTATTATATTTTTATCCTATTTTGTTTTATTTCATTAGCATTAACCAAACTTCACTTCTTGCATGGTTTACAGCTAGTCATCCTAAAAGAAATTATTTCCATAGCCTTTAACTACGTTGAACCAAATGAATATCTCAAAATTTTGATTGGATGGTGGGCGTAAGAGGGGAGTTAGTTGTCCTCCAATTACTTTCAAGTATTAAAAAGGGTGCTAGCGCTTTTAATTTTCAATTGAATGACTTCTTTTTTGAAGTTTTACGACAGCGTTTTCTATAAAAACATCATATGCCCCCAGGGCATAACTTACAACCCTTGCCCCCAGGGCTCTGAGGGGGTTCAGACTCAACGACATAATTTCCAGAACTTTCAACTACGTTGAAAATAATAGCTATCTCAAAATTTTGATTGGATGTGTTTGGGAAAATGGTGGGCGTGAGAGAGGGTTAGTTGCATGCCCTGAGGGCCCTGAGGGGGCTATCATCCTCAAAGACCTAATTAGCAGAACTTACAACTACGTTGAACAAATGGCTATCTCAGAATTTTGATTGGATGTTTTTGGATAAATGGTCGGCGTGAGAGGGGGGTTAGTTGCCCTCACATCACTTTCGACTACGGTATTAAAAAGGGCACTAGCCATTTCAATGTCCAATCGAATGAGCCCTTTTTTAAGTTTCTACAGCAACGCTTTCAATGAAAACCTTATTTGTCCCAGAGTATAAATTATAACCCTTGCCCTGAGGGTTGTTGGGGGGGGTTGTCATCCTCAAAGACCTAGTTTCCAGAACTTTAAAATACGTTGAACAAAATGGCTATCTCACAATTCTGATGGGATGTGTTTGGGGGAAAGGGGGGCGTGAGAGGGGGGTTAGTTGCCCTCCAATGACTTTCGACTATTAAAAAGGGCACTAGCCCTTTGAATTTCCAATCGAATGAGCCTTTTTTCAAGTTTCTACGACAATACTTTCTATAAAAATCTTATATGCCCCCAGAGCATAACTTACAACCCTTGCCTTGAGGGCTGTGGGGGGAGTGCCCTCCTCAAAAACACAATTTCTATCTGGAAATCAACTACGCTTAACAAAATGGCTATCTCAAAATTTTGATTGGATTATTTTGGGGACATGGTAGGGTGGAAAGGGTTTTAGCTGCCTTCCAATCTCTTTCGACTATTAAAAAGGGCACTAGCCATTCTAATTTCCAATCGAATGAGCCCTTTTCAAAGTGTCTACGACAACTCCTTCGATACGAAGTGCTCTTGTATGGAAAAAAAAATAATACATTGTGCCAACATCGTTCTTTACTTAGGCAGCGCTATTGCACTGCCTATGATAGTCCCTTAAATTAGGTTTTTTCTATATTAGATTTGCATTCGGCCAGAAACTCAGAGCTGCAAGTCTCAAACTAATCATCAATATTTTCAACCTTATGTTTTGGCTCTCTAATAACCCTCATATATAACTTTCTTTTCCCTCATAACAATCTGTTATTCCCCTTAGCATACACAACGATCTTCGAATATTTTAGATCCAACAGGAAAAATTCCTTTAAGAGCTTTATAACTCCATTGTTAATAATCCTATACAAAAAAAAAAATTATGCGAAGATGTTGTGACTCTATAAAAAAATAGACGGAATTCCATAAGAAATCGGTAATCGTACTGTCTGGCCTTAACCTTAAAGACGGTCTATATCTTTTGGATCAAATTTTTTATGGTGACAATCTATAGGTAAAGAACAAGTTTTTCAACAAAACACAAAAATTCTATAAAAAAAGATGCAATCAATAAAGCAGAATGTACAATTTATTTAGTTTCAAGGTGAAGCAATCAGCAAATAATTACGTTTACTTAAATGTATAAAGATAAGTAATACTCCAACAAAAACGGGCGGGATCTTAATGACAATTGTGCAATAAAATCCAACACATAAGAGAGCTTTGACAGCTATATATATATATATATATATATATATCAAACAGTTCGTGGTAACGAACTGTAAGTAAGGAGCGACCCGGCTCAATGGAAACCGAAACTCTAAAAAACGGAATTTTGATACCAATAGATACATCAAAAGAATCAGATTTTTATGCTGATTTCAAATATATAGGTTTCATCAATTTAGTCTAACCCATCAAAAGTTACGCGCCAGAGAAAATTCGGCTGATTTTCGAAATAAGTGTTAAAGACCCCCTAAAAGTTATATAACCTTAATGAAAATCACACCATCATATTCAGCGTATCAGAGAACCTTACTGTAGAGGTTTCAAACTCCTATATACAAAAATGTTGACTTTTGCATCTTTTGCCAGAAGAAAGATCACGGTTGCGTGTTTATTTGTTTGTTTGTTTGTTTGTTTTTTTTTTTTTTCACTAGGGGTTATCGTAGCGACCCAGTGGTCATATAATATCGTGGGAGGACTCATTGGAACGGAAATTAAAAGTTCTAGTGCCCTTTTTAAGTGACCAAAAAAAATGTAGGGCAACTAGTCCCCCTCCCACGCTCATTTTTTCCCAAAGTCACCCCATCAAAATTTTGAGATTGCCATTTTGTTCAGCATGGTCGAAAATATGATAAAAATGTCTTTTAGGATGACTTGATCCCCCAAAGTCCCCAGGGGAGGGCTGAAAGTTATGAACTTTACTCAATGTTAACATATAGTATTGGTTATTGGAAGGTATACAGACTTTTTCAGAGGAGATTTTTTCTGGTAGGTGGGGGAAGGAGAGGGTCGGGGGCTATATGGAAGGATCTTTCCACGAAGGAAGTTTTCATGGGGGAAGGGACATTGCTATGAAGGGGGCGCCGGATTTCCCAGCATTATTAAAGAAAAAGATCAGGAATTAAATAAAAAAAACAAGTTTTTCAACTGATCAACTGATTGTGATTAAGAGGTCATTTTTCAAGAACTGGAAAAAATTCGAACATAGTTTAAAGAGCAGGGTATTGACTAGGGGGCGAACCCTCTAATATACGTGTTAAAAATTTATGAATATAGAAGTTCGTGACGTAAGTTAATTCTAAGTTACGTATATTTATTACTAATAAAAACGTTCGTAAATAAAATTAAACAAGTTTCGTGAAAGCCATTTAACCAAATATAATATGCAAATTTTGTTTTAATTATTCATGTACGGTGAGCCAAAATCAAAACCTGCATTAATTCAAAAACGTTCAAAAATTAAATAAAAAAAACAAGTTTTTTTAACTGAAAGTAAGGAACGACGTTAAAACTTAAAACGAACAGAAATTATTCCGTATATGAAGGGGCTGTCCCCTCCTCAACGCCTCGCTCTTTACGCTAAAGTTTGACTTTCTCACAACTCTATTTTTTTAAACAATAAAAAAACTTTAGCGTAAAGAGCGAGGCGTTGAGGAGGGGACAGCCCCCTTCATATACGGAATAATTTCTGTTCGTTTTCAGTTTTAACGTCGTTCCTTACTTTCAGTTAAAAAAACTTGTTTTTTTTATTTAATATGAAATAAAACTCTACGATATAAATACAACTTAAGTTGAAAAACAGTTTACAGATATATTGTAGGAATAAAAGAAACATATGTATGAAATAAAACTCTGCGATATCAATAAAAATTAAGTTGAAAAACAGCTATATATCGCAGAGTTTTATTTCATTTCATAGAAAAAGATTGTTATGAGGGAAAAGAAAGTTATATATGAGGGTTATTAGAGAGCCAAAACATAAGGTTGAAAATATTGATGATTAGTTTGAGACTTGCAGCTCTGAGTTTCTGGCCGAATGCAAATCTAATATAGAAAAAACCTAATTTAATGGACTATCATAGGAAGCGCAATCGCGCTTCCTAAGTAAAGAACGATGTTGGCACAATGTATTATTGTTTTTTCCATACCAGGGCACTTGGTATCGAAGGAGTTGTCGTAGACACTTTGAAAAGGGCTCATTCGATTGGAAATTAGAATGGCTAGTGCCCTTTTTAATAGTCGAAAGAGATTGGAAGGCAGCTAAAACCCTTTCCACCCTACCATGTCCCCAAAACCATCCAATCAAAATTTTGAGATAGCCATTTTGTTAAGTGTAGTTCATTTCCAGATAGAAATTATGTTTTAGAGGAGGGCACTCCCCCCACAACCCTCAAGGCAAGGGTTGTAAGTTATACTCTGGGACAAATAAGGCTTTCATTGAAAGCGTTGCTGTAGAAACTTAAAAAAGGGCTCATTCGATTGGACATTGAAATGGCTAGTGCCCTTTTTAATAGTCGAAAGTGATTGGAGGGCAACTAACCCCCCTCTCACGCCCACCATTTATCCAAAAACATCCATTTATCCATCAAAATTCTGAAATAGCCATTTGTTCAACGTAGTTGTAAGTTCTGCTAATTAGGTCTTTGAGGATGATAGCCCCCTCAGGGCCCTCAGGGCATGCAACTAACCCTCTCTCACGCCCACCATTTTCCCAAACACATACAATCAAAATTTTGAGATAGCTATTATTTTCAACGTAGTTGAAAGTTCTGGAAATTATGTCGTTGAGGCTGAACCCCCTCAGAGCCCTGGGGGCAAGGGTTGTAAGCTATGCCCTAGGGGCAAATGATGTTTTTATAGAAAACGCTGTCGTAAAACTTCAAAAAAAAATAACTCATTCAATTGAAAATTGAAAGCGCTAGCACCGTTTTTAATAGTTGAAAGTAATTGGAGGACAACTAACCCCCCTCTTACGCCCACCATTTCCCCTAACACATCCAATCAAAATTTTGAGATATTCATTTGGTTGAACGTAGTTAAGGCTCTGGAAATAAGGTCTTTTAGGATGACAACCCCCTCAGAGCCCTCAGGGAAAGGTTTGTTAGTTATACCCTGGGGGTATGTAAGGTTTTTATAGAAAGCGTTGCTGTAAAAAATTCAAAAAGGGCTCATTCAGTTGGAAATTGAAAGGGCTAGTGCCCTTTTTAATAGTTGAAACTGAATGGAGAGCAGCTTACCCCCCTCTCACACCCACCATTTCCCCAAACACGTTCATTTAAAATTTTGAGATAACCATTTTGTTCAACGCAGATGAAAGTTCCTGAAATTAGGTCTTTGAGGATGACACTTCTCCCAGAGCCCTCAGGGCTAAGGTTTTAAGTTATTCCCTGGGGGTATATAAGTTTTTTCTAGAAAATTGTGTCGTAGAAACTTCAAAAAGGCTCACTTTTGAAGTTTCTGGAAATTATGATTTTGAGGATGACAAACCCCTCAGGGCAAGGGTTGTAATTTATGCCCTGCGGGAATATAAGGTTTTTATAGAAAGCATTTTCGCAGGGATTTGGAAACGGGCTCATTCAATTGAAAACTGAAAGAGCTAGTGCCCTTTTTAATATTCGAAAGTGATTGGAGGGCAACTAGCCCCCCTCTCAAGCTAAGCATTTCCCCAAAGACATCCACTTAAAATTTTGAGATAGCCATTTTGTTCAACGTAGATGAAACTTCCTGAAATAAGGTCTTTGAGGATGACACTCCCACCAGAGCCCTAAGGGCTAAGGTTTTAAGTTATACCCTGGGCGCATTTTAGTCTTTTATAGAAAATTTTGTCGTAGAAACTGCAAAAAAGCTCATTCTATTGGAAATTGAAAGGGCTAGTGCGCTTTTTAATAGGCTAGTCAAAACTAATTGGAGGGCAACTAACCTCCTTCTCACACCCAGCATTTCCCCAAGCACATCCAATCAAAATTTTCAGATAGCCATATTTTTCAAAGTAGCTGAAAGTTCTGGATATTATGTCTTTGAGGATGAACCCCCTCAGAGCCCTGGGGGCAAGGGTTGTAAGTTATGCCCTGCGGGCATATAAGGTTGTTATAGGAATCGTTTTCATAAGGACTTCAAAAAGGGCTCATTCGATTGGAAACTGAAAGTGCTAGTGCCCTTTTTAACAGTAGAAAGTGATTGGAGGGTAACTAGCCACTCTCTCAAGCTCACCATTTCCCCAAACACATCCAATATAAATTTTGAGATAGCCTTTTTGATCAACGTAGATGAAACTTCCTGAAATTAGGTCTTTGAGGATGACACTCCCCCAGAGCCCTCAGGGCTAAGGTTTTAAGTTATGCCCTGGGGGTATATAAGTTTTTTATAGAAAAATTTGTCGTAGAAACTTCAAAAAAGC
The DNA here is from genome assembly GCF_049724085.1 of Artemia sp. Qi Xiang Cuo. Classification (NCBI taxonomy): domain Eukaryota; kingdom Metazoa; phylum Arthropoda; class Branchiopoda; order Anostraca; family Artemiidae; genus Artemia; species Artemia sp. Qi Xiang Cuo. The sequence goes on from NC_142810.1 coordinate 54,025,373, forward strand.
TCATTCTATTGTAAAATGAAGGGGCTAGTGCGCTTTTAATAGGCTAGTCAAAACTGATTGGAGGGCAACTAACCTCCTTCTCACACCAACCGTTTCCCAAAACACATCGAATCAAAATTTTGAGATTTTGAGCCATTTTTTTCAAAGTAGTAGAAAGTTCTGGATATTATGTCTTTGAGGATGATCAACCCCCCCCCCCCACCCACCCCTCAGGGAAATGGTTGTAGGTTATGACCTGGGACATATAAGCTTTTTATAGAGTGGTGTAATAGACACTTCGAAAACTTCAAAGGACTAGTGCCCTTTTTAATAGTCAAAAGTGATTGGAGGAAAACTGACACCCCTCCCACGCCCAGCATGTCCCCAAAAACATCCAATAAAAGTTTTGAGATAGAAATTTTGTTCAACGTAGTTAAAAATGAAAGAAATCAAGTCTTTGAAGATGACACTCCTCCCACAGCCCTCAGCGTAAGGGTTATAAGTTATGCCCTGGGGGCATATAAGGTCTTCTAGAAAGTCTTTTCGTAGAAACTTCAAAAAGGGCTCATTCGATTGGAAATTGAAAGCGCAAGTGTCCTATTTAATAGTAGAAGGTGATTGGAGGGCAACTAAAGACCCTCTCAAGTCTACCATTTCCCCAAATACATCCAATCAAAATTTTGAGATAGACATTTTGTTCAACGTAATTGAAAGTTCTGAAATTAGGTCTTTGCAAGTGTATTCGTAAAAACTTCAAAAGGGATTCGTTCAAATGGGAATTGAGAGGGCTAGTGCCCTTACTAATACTCAAAAGCGATCAAAGGGCGAATGTCCCCCCCCCCTATACCCATCATTTCCCCAAACACTCCCGATCAACATTTGATATAGCAATTTATTTGAACGTAGTTGAAGGATCTGGAAATTATGTTTTTAGTATGACAACCCCAAACAGCCCTCAGGGCTAAGGTTGAAAGGTATACCTTGGGAGAAAATAATGTCATACAGAAAGTGTTGTCGTAAAAACTTCAAAAAGGGCTTCGATTGGAAATTGAGAGGGCTATAGCCGTTTTTAACAGTCAAATGTATTCAGTGGGAGAATAGCCCCCCCCCCCCCAAGACCCATCATTTCCTCAAACATTTCCGATCAACATTTTTATATGGCCATTTTGTTCAACTTAGTTGAAAGGTCCTGAAATTATGTCTTTGAGGAAGACAACCCTCCCCCCATAGCCCTCATGACAAGGGTCCTAAGTTATGCCCTTGGGGCATATAACATTTATATAGAAAGTTTTGTCGTAGGAACTTCAAAAAGAGCTCATTCGATTGGAAATTGAGAGGACTAGTGCCTTTTTTACTAGTCAAAAGTGATCAGAGGGCAAATGTTTCCCTCCGCGCCTATTATTTCCTCAAACACTTCCAATCAAAATTTTGATATAGCCATTTTGTTAAGCCTATCAGAAAGGTCTGGAAATTATGTCTTTGAGGATAACAAATCCCACCAGCCCTCAGGGCAAGGGTAGTAATTTGTGCCCTGGGGATATATAGGGTTTTTATTGAAAGTGTGCCCATATAAACTTCAAAGGGGGCTCATTGGATTGGTAATCTGACGCTCTAGTACTATTTTTAAGAGTCAAAGTGATCAGAAGGCATCTACACTCTCACCTCTACACACACGTCATATTATCCCGAAATGCGTCTAATAGAAATTTTGAGATAGCCATTTTATTTAAAATAGTCTAAATATTATATAACTTTTGGGGTTGAAACAAACCCCAGCGATTAGGGGCAAGGGTTGTAAGTTATGGCCAGAGGGTATTAAAGGTTTTTATGGAAGGGATGGCTGTTTAACTTCAGAAGAGGCTCAGTCTTTCTCCCTGAAAAAGGCTATGTTAATATTAAATGAACGGAAATTAATGAAAAAACTTTTTGCACAAAATAAAAAAGTAAAGAACTCCATTAAACCAAAAATAAAAACGAAGAGTAAGCAGAGCAATTTTTTTTTTGGTTTTAAACTATCGAGTATTGTTGCCTTGACTAAGAGAATTACATATTTTTTCTGGAATGATAAGATGTTTTGAGAGGGGTCAAGAATGGGCTAAAAATCTTCAGTCTTTAATCAGTCTTAAGTTAACAATCGGAATCTTTTTTGCCAAGGGGAGTATCATAGCACTGCCTAAAAAAAGAACAATGTCAGCACAATGTATTGTTTGTTATTATTAAGTTTTTTTTTTTAGACCAGGACACTTCGTATCAAAGGTGTTGTCGTAGAAACTTCAAAAAGGGCTCATGCGATTGGAAATTGGAATGGCTAGTGTACCTGTTATAATAGTTTAAAGTGATTGGAAGGCAACTAACACCTCTCCCATGCCTACCATTTCCCCAAACACATCCAATCAAAATTTTCAAATAACCCTTATGTTCAACGTAGTTGATTTCCAGATAGAAATTATGTTTTTGAGGAGAACGCTTCCCTCACAGCCCTCAGGGCAAGGGTTGTAAGTTATGCCCTGGGGGCATATAACGATTTTTATAGAAATATTTGTCGTAGAAACTTCAAAAAGGGCAAATTCGATTGGAATTTCAAAGGACTAGGGCCCTTTTTAATAGTCGAAAGCGATCGGAGGGCAACTAACCTTCTTTTCACGCCCACCTTTTCCCCAAACACATCCAATCAAAATTTTGAGATAGCTATTTTATTCAACGTAGTTAAAAGTTCTGAAAGTTAGGTCTTTGAGGATGACAAATCCCCCACAGCCCTCATGGCAAGGGTTATAAGTTATGCCCGGGGGACATATAAGTTTTTTTATTGAAAGCATTGTCGTAGAAACTTCAAAAAGAGCTCATTTGATTGAAAATTGAAATGAATAGTGCCCTTTTTAATAGTCAAAAGTAATTGGGGGCAAACTAACCTCCCTCTCACGCAAACCATTTCCCCAACACGCATACAATCAAAATTGTGAGATAGCCATTTTTTTAACGTAGTTGAAAGTTCTTGAAATTCGGTCTTTGAGGATGATAACCCCCCCCCCCCCCACAGCTCTTGGGGCAATAATTGTAAGTTATGCCCTGGGGGCATATACAGTTTTTATAGGAAGAGTTGTCGTAGAAACTTCAAAAAGGACTCATTCGATTGGAAATTGAAAGAACTAGTGCCCTTTTTAACATTCAAAAGTGATTGGAGGGCAACTAGCCCCCCTCTCAAGCTAAGCATTTCCCCAAAGACATCAAATGAAAATTTTGAGATAGCCATTTTGTTCAACGTAGATGAAACTTCCTGAAATTAGGTCTTTGTGGATGACACTCCCCCCAGAGCCCTCAGGGCTAAGGTTTTAAGTTATACCCTGGGGGCATATAAGTCTTTTATAGAAAATTTTGTCGTAGAAATTACAAAACAAGCTCATTCTATTGGAAATTGAAAGGGCTAGTGCGCTTTTTAATAGGCTAGTCGAAACTGATTGGAGGGCAACTAACCTCCTTCTCACACCCAGCATTTCCCCAAGCACATCCAATCAAAATTTTCAGATAGCCATATTTTTCAAAGTAGTTGAAAGTTCTGGATATTATGTCTTTGAGGATGAACCCCCTCAGAGCCCTGGGGCAGTGGCGTAAATACAGAAAAATTCTGGGGGGGGGGGGCAAGATTTTGCCACCTCACGGAAGAAAATTTGCAAATTTTCACTTTTACTTTGTGAGGAAAGTACAAAACTATGCTGATTTATTCAGAGTGTGCAGGGGGTGTCTCTTGTGAGAATCCCTTGAACTATACAATAAGTATTTTCGCTCCTGATCAAGATGTTTCACATGCTGCAGTTAGTAGCCAACAATGTAACTATGCTGAAGTGAATGATGCTGATTTCATTACCCCTAGTGAAGAAATTCTCATTAACAATATATGCTGATTTGATCACAAAACATATATTGTGCTGTGAAGGATCTAAGCCAAAAAAGAAAATTTATAATTAGGAAATGTCATTTTGTTTTGTTAAGAATTGAATTGAGTGGAGGCCTAGAACAGGGTTTTTTGGCGCGAAGCGCACTGGCGGAAATGAAAAAAAAACCTGGGGAGGGGCAAATTCCATGTCTCATTAGGCAGTTGTTAATGAGAATTTCTTCACTAGGGGTAATGAAATCAGCATCATTCACTTCAGCATAGTTACATTGTTGGCTACTAACTGCAGCATGTGAAACATCTTGATCAGGAGCGAAAATACTTATTGTATAGTTCAAGAGATTCCACAAGAGACATCCCTTGCACACTCTGAATAAATTTCCACTGATATATTCTCATCTTGAACAGTATTCCCTGTTGTCTTATGGTTCCTTTCAATTATATGTTCCGAAAGTAAGTTCATTCTTTGTACAAGCTTTTGGTCTTCTGGCTTTAAGCTTATACTAGCACCAGATCCACTCATAGATCCCCCTTTTTTCTTTAGGTGGACATAGTGGTCTCTCAGGTTCTCAAGCTCCCCCATCTTTTCATAAGCTCATTAACTAGAAAAAAACACAATGATTACTCAATTTTCAATTTTTAAACTTTAAACATACTCATTTTATAGCCCAATTTTTATTGCAGCTTATTCATAAAATATATTGTGGAGATTTAGTTAATTTTTCTCCTCAATAGCAAGAACTCCATAGCTAATTATTCTGTTAAAAAAAAAAGAAAAAAAGTTTGAATTGGTGAAAGTTTCTAATTCAGAGCGAGTGGATAGCTCGGAAAGAACATTTCCTGCCGCGAAGTAGCGGATATTTTTGAAATATTATTAAAAACTGTACTATCCCTTATATTGGACCTCTTAGACTCCTTTTTAGGGAAACAAATTACTTAAAAACATATATTGTTCTGTGAAAGATCTCAGCCGAAAAAGAAAATTTATAATTAGGATATGCCATTTTGTTTTGTTAAGAATTGAATTGAGTGAAGGCCTAGAACAGGGTTTTTTGGCGTGAAGCGCACTGGTGGAAATGAAAAAAAAACCTGGGGAGAGGCAAATTCCATGTCTCAATAGGCAGCCTCAAGTGGGTTGAATTAGCAAAAATCCCAGGGAGGGGGAAATCGAGCCAAATTAAGCGGTAGCCAACTTAAAATTCTTTGGATAACAAAGTTTAGAACACAATTAGATATACAAAAATTCAAGTACATAAACACAATTAAGCAAATAAATCATAAATTTGTTTGCATCACGACTGAAGTATCCAAAGAAAGCCACTATTCTAATGGGAAACCTCGTTGCTTCAGGGAAGCAAACTTGTCGACGGCAATGTTAAAATCTATCTTTTTCGCTTTTTACGGCTGGGTTGCTATAACTAACAAATCGCTAAGTTGCTCATCAGTCATGGTTGTTCTGAGATATGTCTTAACCCTCTTAAGCGTTGAAAAAATCTATCGTTAGAGGCAGTTGAAACGGGGAGCGTCACAGCAATTTCGAAAGTTTCCGAGATGACAGCAAAGGCGTCTTTGTTCATTTAGAGGTAGGCAGGAGCTTTTGATGGGCATTCTGGTTTCATCCTTTGTAAATAAGATTTTGCCAAGGCTATCTCCGACTCAAACTTCAACTCGTTTACTAATAATGTAGGAAAGTCACGTACAAAGTCTTGTATTAGACGTGCATCCAGGAACTTCGGGGAACTTGGCTCAAACGCTTCTAAGCCTTGGATTACTGAGGAGTTTTCACCAAACCTTTATCTCAGCTTCGAAGTTACTCGGTCGACTATGAAGTATAAAATGTCCGACCTATAAGTTTGAAAAATGTCACGATCCTCTTCTGTTCAATTTCTTGCTCTGGCACCGACAGTGGTTTCGACGTAAAAATCGAGAAGGCGTCTGCTTATAGCAGCCGAGCGTCTAGGCTTCTCTATTTGGATTGAGTGCTGCTTGCATAAGATTTTCGTTGCTTCGACCATCTTAAACCAACGCTCTTCAGATCGGAGCTCTAGAACCTGTTGTTGAACTGCTTGAAGCAGAGAATTTACGCCTGAAAGAACGAGGCTCTTGGACTGGAGTTGTCTGGATGCAATATCTATCGGACCGAGGATACTGCTCATTATTTCAAGAATGAGCAAGAATTTGGCATCAATTGTTGACAGCAACCCAGAAGCTTCAGAACGGTCCTCTGTTGAATTGGCTTCATCCGAAATAACCCTTAATGTTTCGAGAATAGCATCTAAACGTGTCCGGATCTTCTGAATTGAAGAAAACCAATAGCACCATCGAGTGTCGGCTAGCCGCTCGAGCTCAATCTTCTTTTCTCCGCGTTCTTGTTGGGTTCGAAGGAAAAGTTCGTGACGTGGCGCACTTCGACTGAGAAAGACATATAATGCCTGAATGCAAGAAAATAAGTTTCTAACCTCCGTACAAGAAGCTATTGACTACACAAGCACAAGATTTAGGTGATGGGCGTGACAATGAATATACCTAGCTTGTGGTGCAAATCCTTTAAGAATAGCCTGAACACCATTACATGCGCCGCTCATGACGCTCGCACCATCATAGCATTGAGCCACACAGGTGCTCCAATCCAGTCTGTGCTTTTCAACAAGATCCTTGATTGCATTAGCAAGGGATGCAGCATCTAATTGTTCAAGATGTGTACTTCCGAATGTCTCCTCGCGGATGATAGCATTACTATCAATAAACCGAATAATTAAACCAAGCTGCTCTTTTTTCGACAGATCTTTCGTTTCATCTGCACAGATTGCCCAATATTTCTTAATAGAGCATCTTGTTTGTTCTCGCAAGAGGTCAGCCAGTATGCTTATAAGACTATTTTGGTAGTCGGGACTCAAATAGCTTCATACCGACGTTTTAGTTTGTGCTGAAGATCCGGGTTTCCCTCTGTCATCATTTCTAGTATTTCTATAAAATTACCTCGAGTGTGTGAGTTGTCGTGTTCATCATGACCTCGAAATGGGAGCCCTTGGCGTGCTAGGGCACATGCTACTTTTGCAAGTGTGACTATATGCATGCGATTTTCCGCTATGGCTTCCTTCTGTTTTGAATGGAGAGTTGTAGCTATGGACTCAGATGTACCACACTCAATTGCTTTATATTTGGTCCAGCTGCGATTTGCTTGGTTATGAGCTTCTGAAGCCTCGTGTTTTTCAATCCTTTCGAATAGCTGTTTCCAGTTATTCATTCCTGTGTCGACAAACACTACGTTATCAGAAGTATTTCCATGATTTCTTGTTAAGGAAAAGTGCCGACAGCAAAAGCAGTAAATGGCGTCTTCTTTAATAGAGTATTCTACCCATGGTTTTTCCTCATAGGCTTTAGCAGAAAAACGGCGACCGCTTGTTTTGGAGTAGTCGGCTAGCTTTGGCTGGTTGGGTGCCTCCCTTTTATGGTGGGAGATGTCATGATTGCCTCTCAATATCGTATCCGATGCTATCGTACACTTCCGCCCCAGAAAAAAATCCAGTGCTTTCGCTTTTAAACGTTTTAACTTTATTCAGAGGCCGATAGCTCTGAAAGAGTTGTTCCCTTGAATAGGTGTCTTGGAGACATAAGGAATAATAGACTTTCTTAGTAAATATTTCTAGAATTTCCAACGCTCCTCAGCAAAAAATACTGTTTTCAAGCCATTTACTTCCTTTTATACAGAAACTTTCGCCAATCTAAACCTTTTTTCCGTTGGTCCAGTGTTGGTTTTGTTGGAAAACTTTCGTCGTGTTGGCCCCCCCCCCCTAAAAAAAGTGATAGTGACGCCCCTGCTCCTAGCTTCTAATTAGCTTTTCTGCTACCGTTTAGTGTTACGTATTGGAATTTTGCCCTTAATAGTTTTCGTTTTTGTTATTTCATGATTAATAACGGGGTGGTCTATTAAATAGGTTGCTTTTTCTCTCATTTATAATAATAGCTTTATTTCCGACAAAATTGACGATAGCATACAAATATCTTTCGACTGATCATTTAATACGCTCTAGCATCTTCTGCATGGTTAAGCGCCTCCAAATGCTCAAATTCTCAGTTTTTAGAATTCGGTAAAATAGTCTAAGCTAGTCAACTGAAATTTAAAAGGGTTAAAACATATATATCGTTTTTTGTCAGTTTAACTACGAGTAGAATTTCGTAAATTAAACGATAACATAATCCGAATAAGACACTTAGCAACTCAATACAACAAAATTCTCGTACTTATCTAGCTTATCAGCAAAATCTAGGAGGGCAAGTCGTAAATTTTGTTTTGGATGAAGCACGCTGACGTAAAGCGAATGCCTCGCAATAACAGCCGATTTAACTTTAAAAAGTAGAATTTTGTCACGAAACAGCAATTTTTATTTATACTAAAACTGTTAATTCAAATGTATTTTAGCTCTTTTTAATTCCCTTTTTGCGCCATAACCAGTTTCTAGGGTGAGAATATAACAAGAGGTATAAATAATGGTGAGCGGCCGCCTAGCAAAAATGGCTGGGCCTTAGGAAAGTATTTAATGCTCTTTTATTCTCTTAAGCTCTTACAAAACTCTTTGCCATAAATTATATCTGATAAATCAGGCTGTAGTCCCAGTAGTCATCTCTGAAGTCCGAGGCTCCCCCCCCCCCCTCCTTGAATGCCACCTATATATTTATAATTGTTTGTTATATGTTCGGTTATATGATTTTCCCCACAAAATTTGCGATTTATACATTAATCCAAAGTTGTAGCGCGATATTAAGATCTTACTTCTGTAGGCTAAGCTTTAGTTCGCATGGAATTTATTGCATGAAGCAAAGGCTATAAGTTGATATTAGTCAAACCATAAATGGCAAAATTACACACCTCACTTGGGCCAGCTTCTGTTGCTGCTACACTATCCACCAACTTAGCTTTTTTAGCCGGTTGACTAGGTTTAAAAATATCGATTATTTTTCTCTGACTCATCGCACACTCTTATTCAGCAAATGAATTCATTCAATACTATCTATACTTGACAATGCTAGAGAAAAAACGAGGCTCCGGGTTACTATCTTTACTTGACAATGCTAGAGAAAACACGAGGCTCCGGGTTACGCGTCATTTCGTATAAGATTTTGTATTCGATAAAATTTGTATTTTTAATTCGGATGAAGGATAAATAAGGGTATAATCTAAAAAAATCTGGGGGGGGGGGCAAAATCAGGTCTGAGGGTGGGGAGGCAAAACGAGGTCTGGGGGGGCAACTGTCCCCCTGCCCCATAGAAATTTACGCCCCTGCCCTGGGGGCAAGGGTTGTAAGTTATGCCCTGCGGGCATATAAGGTTGTTATAGGAATCGTTTTCATAGGGACTTCAAAACGGGCTCATTCGATTGGAAACTGAAACGGCTAGTGCCCTTTTTAATATTCGAAAGTGATTGGAGGGCAACTAGCCCCCCTCTCAAGCTCAGCATTTCCCCAAAGACATCCAATATAAATTTGCCTTTTTTAAAAACTGAAAGGGATTGAAGGGCAACCAACCCCCCCTCTCACGAACACCATTTCCCCAAACATATCCAATCAAAATTTTAAGATATTTATTTTGTTCAACGTAGTTGAAAGTTCCAGAAATTAGGTCTTTAAAGAATGACAACCCTACCCTCCCACAAACGTCACGGCAAGGGTTGTAAGTTATGCCCTGGGGGCATCCAAGGTTTTTAAGGAAAGTTTTGTCGTAGGAACTTCAAAAAGGGTTCATTTGATTGGAAATTGAAAGGGCTAGTGCCCTTTTTAATAGTCGAAAGTAAATGGAGAACAACTAACCCTCCTCCCATGCTCACCATTGGAACCTAACTTGTTAGTTGCCTTCCAAGCCCATCATTTCCCCAAACACATCCAATCAAAATTTTGAGATGGCTATTTTGTTCAACGTAGTTTATTATGTCTTCGATTAAGACACTCACCCCAAAGTCTTCAGGGTAAGGGTTATAAGTTATGCCCTGCGGGCAAATTTTGTTCAACGTCGTTGAAAGTTTTGGAAATTAGGTCTTTGAGGATGACCCCCCCCCCCACCCTACAGAAAAACAATTTCCCCTTGGAACAACAATTTCCAACACTTATTGGTGCTGGAACCTTGCTTTCTATAAAGGTTTTTATAGAAAGTGTTGGAAATTGTTTTTCCAGGTCTTCAGGGCAAGGGGTATATGAGGTTTTTATTGACAGCTTTGTCGTAGAAACTTGAAAAAGGGCTCACTCGATTGGAAATTCAAAGAGAAATGAAACTCAGAGAGGAAAGAAAATAATAAAATGAAAAAAAAAATAAAAAAAGGTGAAAAAACAAGGATTTTGTCAGCCAGTGGAAAACCATGAAGAAGAAGAAATAAGAAAATATTTCGACAAGGACCTCTGCCAAGTCGTCCTCAGTGCCAAAACACAAAAGAAAAAGAAAAAAACGAAAATCTAAACTTTCGAAGTTTACCCGACAAAGACAGAGCAGACATTAAATAAAAATCAGACAGTAATAAATGGAAAAGAATCGATCAAAAATGATTGAGCAACAATCCTTTGCTCTGGAATAGTTTTAGCAAGTCTACAATATCGGTTTTAATTTGCTGTGAGAAACAACTTTTTTAAGTTATAACAGATGGAAATAAGGATAGAGTTCTTCAAAATTTAAATGTCGTAAATTGGGCTTAATGAAATATCTCCAGTATCTCTATTGATTACTAAAGTTTGGCTCATGTATTTTTTTTATCTCAATTACCTCTTTAAAAGTTTGTGGTTGGCCATTTACAGTTGATATTAAGGTTGCCTCGTCGAAAAGAACCAGATGGGTCGGATTTACGAAAATATGCGAAGCTAAAACCGAATCAATGTTGTTACTCTTATTTTTTTAATCTCAGGGACTTATCTAATGAAATTTTGTGCTCATACAAACGTTCACCTAATTGTTGATGGGTCCTACAAATGTGAAATTCCCCACATGAACACGGGATTCTGTAGACACCACTACCCAGTACAGGATCAGTTTTATCCTTTCCTGAGTTGAAAAAGTGTTCAACTTTTTGTTCGGTTTTAAAAGGAACAGAGAGATTGTGTTTTTTTAAAATTTTTCAAGTTTTGGGACGTATGGTAAAGCGATGAAAGTTTTTTTCTCAATTGCCGGTGTAACTGAATCAAGGGGGAAGAGCTATCCTATTTTGTTGTTTTATCTTTTTTAATCGTCTATCTATGATATTTTCAATAAGTTTGATTGGGTAATCAATGCAGAAAAGAATATCCTTGACATAATTTAATTCAGAATTTATATGATTACGGGAATAAATTTTTAAAACTCTGTCGACTAAAGAGATTATTACCCTTCTTTTAACAGAAGGAGGGTGATGGGAAGAGAAATGTAGATATCAATCATTAGGAGTCGGCTTTCTTTATATAGAAAGTTCAAGGCTAGCAGTAATTTTTATAATCAAAATATCCAAGAATGGTAGCTTACTCGAATCTTCGAGTTCCATTGCGAACTGGAAATTCGAATCAAAAGAGTCCAAATGTGCCAAAAATTCTCTTAGAGAGTCTTGTCCATGTTCCCAAACAGACAGGATATCATCAACGAAACGAAACCAAATAGAGTGTTTTAAGTGGAAACTATTCAAAGCAGACTGTTCTATGTAATCCATGTAAAAACTTGCCAAATAAGGAGACAAGACAGTGCCCACGGATAAACCCATGATTTGAAGGAAAACATTTTTTCGGAATTTAAAATACGAGGAGAACTTGTTGCGAAGACGAACAAGGGTCATTATCGTATCAATTTCCAAAGTTTTGTAATCCAACCAAGCTGAATTTTCCTCTAGTTTTCTTTGTAAGGCCTCCTCACATTTATGGACATCGCATGAAGTGTACATAGAAACTGCATCAAAACTAGATAAAATAGTATTTTCTGTTGTACTTTGATTTTTTAACTTCTCAACAAGATCTATGGAGTTTTTTTTTTATATAGTATTACTGTGTGCTTAAAAGAGGCTTAAAAATGGTGGCTAAAAAACTTCCTATACCCGGAGCTGGAGAACTATAAAATGCTACAATAGGACGTAACGGAATATCTTCCTTATGGATTTAGGCAGACCATAAGAATTTGGGGCTGAACAACCTTTGGGGTAAATTTTCTGTACATTTGAGGGATAATTAGTCTAGTATCTTTTAAAATTCCTAGTTCTTTTCTCAACTGCTGTGTGTATTTGTCCGTTGGATCGATTTTTATTTCTTTGTAAATATCAAACAGTTCGTGGTAACGAACTGCAAGTAAGGAGCGACCCGGCTCAATGGTAACCGAAACTCTAAAAAACGGAATTTTGATACCAATAGATACATAAAAGGAATCAGATTTTAATTTTGATTTCAAATATATAATTTTCATCAAGTTTAATCTTACCTATCAAAAGTTAAGTGCCTGAGAAAATTTGGCTGATTTTCGAAAAAAAGAGGAAAGACCCCCTAAATGTTATAGAACCTTAATGAAAATCACGCCATCATATTCAGCGTATCAGAGAACCCTACTGTAGAGGTTTCAAGCTCCTATCTATAAAAATGTGGAATTTTCGATTTTTTGCCAGAAGAAAGATCACGGATGCGTGTTTATTTTATTTTTTTTTTCCAGGGGTGATCGTATCAACCCAGTGGTCCTAGAATACCGTGGGAGGGCTCATTGGAACGGAAATTAAAATCTCTAGTGCCCTTTTTAAGTGACCAAAAAAATGGAGGGCATCAAGGTCCCCTCCAACGCTCATATTTTTCCCAAAGTCACCCGATCAAAATTTTTAGATAGCCATTTTGTTCAGCATGGTCGAAAATATGATAACTATGTCTTTGAGGATGACTTAATCCCTCTAAGCCCACAGGGGGAGGGCTGAAAGTTATGAACTTTACCCAATGTTAACATATAGTATTGGTTTTTGGGAAGTATACAGACGTTTTCAGGCGGAATTTTTTCTGGTAGTGGGGGATGAGGGTGGGTCGGGGGTTATATGGGAAGATCTTTTCATGAAGGAAATTTTCATGGGGGAAGAGACATTGCTATGAAGGGGGCGCCGGATTTCCCATCATTATTTAAAAAAAAAAATCAGAAGTTAAATATAAAAAAACAATTTTTTTAACTTAAAGTAAGGAGCAACATAAAAACTTAAACCGAACAAAAAATATTAGTTATGTGATTGAGTTCACCTTCTAGTCAATGCCTCGCTCTTTAAGCCAAAGATTTTTTAGTACTTTCATAAGAGCTATTTATTCTAATTACGGCCTTTGTGATTAAGCGGTCATTTTTAAAGAATTGGAACAAAATTCGAACTTTAGTTTAAAGAGCAAGGTATTGACTAGGGGGCAAACCCCCTAATATACGTATTAAAAATATATGAATGTAGAAGTTCGTTACCCAAGTTAATTCGTAAGTTACGTATATTTATTACTAATAAAAACGTTCGTAAATAAAATTCAACAAGTTTCAAGAAAGCCATTTAACCAAATAAAAGTAAAATTAATATGGAAATGTTTTTTAATTATTCATGCACGGTGATCCAAAATCAAAACCTGAATTAATTAAAAAACGTTCACAAATGAAATAAAAAAAACAAGTTTTTTTTAACTGAAAGTAAGGTACGACGTTAAAACTTAAATCGCACAGAGAATATTCCGTATATGAAAGGGGTTGTCCCCTCCTCAATGCCTCGCTCTTTACGCTAAACTTTGACTTTCTGCCAACTCAATTTTTTTAAACAATAAAATTTTGTTTTAATTGCAAATTTTTTTAATTAACATTAACGAAATCCACACCATCAGATTCAGCTTATCAACGAACATTATTAAAGAAGCTTCAAACTTCTATCTGCAAAAATGTGGAATTTTGCATTTTTAATTAACTTTAATGAAAATTCAGCTTATCAGAGAACCCTTTTAAAGAAGTTTCACGCTCCTATCTGGAAAAAGGTGGAAATTTGCATTTTTTGCTCGAAGAAAGATCACGATGCGCGCCCTCCAAAAAATGGAGGGCAACTAGGCCCCCTCCCACGCTCATTTTTTTCTCAAAGTCACCCAATTAAAAATTTTGAGATAGCCATTTCGTTCAGCATAGTCGAAAATCTAATAAATACGTCTTTTAGGATGCCTTAATCCCCCACAGTTCCCAGGGGAAGGGCTGCAAGATATGAACTTTGCCCATTGCTTACATATTGTATTGGTTATTGGAAAATATACAGACATTTTCAGGAATGATTTTTTCCTGGTGGGGGGGGGGGGGGGCTGAAGGAGGGGGTTACTCGGGAGAATCTTTCCGTGAAGGATGTTTCTTTGGGGTAAGGGACATTTCTATGAAGGGTGCGCCGGATTTCCAAGCATTATTTAAAAAACGATCAGAAATTAAATTAAAAAAAAACAAGTTTTTTTTCAACTGAAAGTAAGGAGCAACATTAAAACTTAAAACGAATAGAAATTATTACCTATATGAGGGGGTTCTCCCCCAAGTCAATGCCTCGCTCTTTATACCACAGTTTTTGTTTAGTGATTTCAAAGAGCTGTATATAAAAGCAAAAAGCTCGTCTTAATCCAAGGTTTTATGAATTAAATTTTTTTTAACCTTTGATGTACGTAGCTTGGTACTGACTTAAAGAAGTATCTCATATCTTACATTATAACATGTAAAAAATAAAAAAAAAAAAAAATAAAAAACAATAAAAAAAAAAAGCGATCCGGCTCAATAGTAAGCGAAACTTTTAAAAACGGAACTTTGATGTCAATAAATGTATCAAAAGAATGGGCTTATAATGCTGACTCTAAATATATAAATTTTATTAAGTTTAGTATTACTCATCAAAGGCTACGAGCCTGAGAAAATTTACCTGATCAAACATTTCGTGGTAACGAACTGTAAGTAAGGAGCGACCCGGCTCAATGGTAACCAAAACTCTAGAAAACGGGTTATTGATACCAATAGATATATCAAAAGAATTAAATTTCAATGCTGATTTCAAATATATAACTTTTATCAAGTTTACTGCTACACATCAAAAGTTATGCACCTTAGAAAATCTGCCTGATTTTCGAAAAAAGAGGAAAAGACCCCCTAAGTCACAGAACCTTAATGAAAATTACACCATCAGATTGAACGTATCCGAGAACCCTACTTTATAGGTCAAGCTCCTGTCTGCAAAAATGTGGATTTTTACATTTTTTGCCAGAAAAAAGATCACAGATGCGTGATTATTTGTTTGTTTTTTGTTTTTTTCCCCAGGGGTGATCGTATCGACCCAGTGGCCCTAGAATATCGTGGGAGGGCTCATTGGAACGGAAATTAAAAGTTCTAGTGCCCTTTTTAAGTGACCAAAAAAAATGGAGGGCAACTAGGCCCCCTCCCACACTTATTTTTTTTCCAAAGTCACCCGATCAAAATTTTGAGATAGCCATTTTGTTCAGCATGGTCGAAAATACGATAAATATGTCTTTTAGGATGACTTAATCCCCGAAGTTCCCAGAGGGAGGGCTAAAAGTTATGAACTTTACCCAATGTTAACATATAGTTTTGGTTATTGGGAAGTATACAGAAGTTTTCTGGAGGTTTTTTTTCTGGTTGGGGGTGGGACGGGTGGGTCGGTGTTTATGTTGGAGGATATGTTAATGAATGAAGTTTTCATGGGGGAAGGGAAATTGCCATGAAGGGGGCGCCGGACTTGCAAGCATTATTTATTTTTGATTGGGAAGTATACAACCATTTTCAGGAAGGATTTTTTCTGGAGGGGGGGGGGGCTAGAGGAGGGGGTTACTCTGGAGAATATTTCCGTGGAGGATGTTTCTTTGGAGTAAGGGACATTTCTATGAAGGGGGCGCCGGATTTCCAAGCATTATTTAAGAAACGATCAGAAATTAAATAAAAAAAAACAAGTTTTTTCAACTGAAATGTAAGAAGGAATATTAGAACTTAAAACGAACAGAAATTATAACGTATGTGAGGGGGTTCTCCCCCAAGTCAGTACCTCGCTCTTTACGCTACAGTTTTTTTTTAGTGCTTTCAAAAGAGCTATATATTCTAATTAAACGGCATTTGTGATTCTGGGTTTTTTGAATAAAAATTTTTAACTTTTAACTTAAAGTGCGTGTTTTTGACTAAGGGGATAACCCCTTCATATAATTAATAAAATATACGTAATAAAAAAAACAATAAAAAAACAAGCGATACGGCTCAATAGTAATCGAAACTTTTAAAAACGAAATTTTGATGTCAATAAATGTATCAAAAGAATGTGTTTATAATGCTGATTCTAAATATATAAATTTTATTAAGTTTAGTATTACTCATCAAAGGCTACGAGCCTGAGAAAATTTACCCGATTTTTTAAAGAGGGGGGAAACATCCCCTACAAGTGAAAGAATTTTAATGAAAATCACACCGTCAGATTCAGTGTATCAGAAAACCCTATTACATAGGTTTCAAGCTCATATCTGCAAAAATCTGCAACTTTGTATTTTTTGCCAGAAGAAAAATATACGAATATAGAAGTTAGTTACGTAAGTTAATTTGTAAAGACATCCATTTAGCAAAAGAAAAGTAAAATTTTTATACAAATAAAAGCTGCATTAACTAAAAAACGATCAGAAAGTTAATAAAAAAAACAAGTTTTTAAAACTGAAAGTAAAGAGCGACATTAAAACTTAAAACGAACAGAAATTATTCCGTATATGAAAGGGGCTGTCCCCTTCTCAACGCCTCACTCTTTAGGCTAAAGTTTGATTCTGTCTCACAACTTTATTTTTTAAAACAATAAAAAACTTTAGCGTAAAGAGCAAGGCGTTGAGGAGGGGCAGCCCCTTTCATATACGGAATAATTTCTGTTCGTTTTAAGTTTTAATGTCGCTCCTTACTTTCAGTTTAAAAAACTTGTTTTTTTTATTTAATTTTTTTAAAGAGGGAGGAAACCTCCCCTACAAGTGAAAGAAGTTTAATGAAAATCACACCGTCAGATTCAGCGTATCAGAAAACCCTATTACATAGGTTTCAAGCTCATATCTGCAAAAATCTGCAACTTTGTATTTATTGCCAGAAGAAAAATATACGAATATAGAAGTTAGTTACGTAAGTTAATTTGTAAAGACATCCATTTAGTAAAAGAAAAGTAAAATTTTTATACAAATAAAAGCTGCATTAACTAAAAAACGATCAGAAATTAAATAAAAAAAACAAGTTTTTTAAACTGAAAGTAAGGAGCGACATTAAAACTTAAAACGAATAGAAATTATTCCGTATATGAAAGGGCTGTCCCCTCCTCAACGCCTCGCTCTTTACGCTAAAGTTTGACTCTGTCTCACAACTTTATTTTTTTAAACAATAAAAAACTTTAGCGTAAAGAGCGAGGCGTTGAGGAGGGGACAGCCCCTTTCATATACGGACTAATTTCTGTTCGTTTTAAGTTTTAATGTCGCTCCTTACTTTCAGTTTAAAAAACTTGTTTTTTTTTATTTAATTTTTTTAAAGAGGGAGGAAACCTCCCCTACAAGTGAAAGAATTTTAATGAAAATCCCACCGTCAGATTCAGCGTATCAGAAAACCCTATTACATAGGTTTCTAGCTCATATCTGCAAATACCTGCAACTATATCTGCAACGAATTTTTCGCCAGAAGAAAAATATACAAACATAGAAGTTCGTTACGTAAGTTAATTTGTAAATTTTGTCAGAACCAAATTTAGAGACAGCCATTTAGCAAAAGAAGAGTAAAATTTCTATGTAAATTTTGTTTACTTATTCAATGAGGGCGAGCCAAAATCAAAGCTGCATTAACTAAAAAACAATCAGAAATTAAATAAAAAAAACAAGTTTTTTAAACTGAAAGTAAGGAGCGAAATTTATTCCGTATATGAAAGGGGCTGTCCCCTCCTCAACGGCTCGCTCTCTACGCTAAAGTTTGACTCTGTCTCACAACTTTATTTTTTAAAACAATAAAAAACTTTAACGTAAAGAGCGAGGCGTTAAGGAGGGGACAGCCCCTTTCATATACGAAATAATTTCTGTTCGTTTTAAGTTTTAATGTCGCTCCTTACTTTCAGTTTAAAAAACTTGTTTTTTTTATTTATTTTTTATCAGAGGCAACGCTGTAGCGTTGCCTATAATAAAGGCCATATGGCTCCAATGTTTTATTATTTTTTCCCCCAGAGGCACTTCATATGGAAAGGTTCGTCGTAGAAACTTCAAAGGGCGCTCATTCGATTGAAAATCGAGAGTTCTAGTTCCCTTTTTAATAGTCGAAAATGATTGGAGGGCAACTAGCCCCCCAACGCCCATCATTCCCCCAAAAACATCCAATAAAAATTTTGACATAGCCATTTTGTTCAACGTAGATAAAACTTCCTGAAATTAGGTCTTTGAGGATGACACTCCCCCCAGAGCCCTCATGGCTAAGGTTTTAAGTTATACCCTGGGGACATATAAGTTTTTTATAGAAAATTCTGTCGTAGAACCTGCAAAAAAGCTCATTCTATTGGAAATTGAAAGGGCTAGTGGGCTTTTTAACAGGCTAGTGATTAAAGTGATTGGAAGGCAACTAACACCTCTCCCACGCCCACCATTTCCCCAAACACATCCAATCAAAATTTTAAGATAGCCCTTATGTTCAACGTTTTGATTTCCAGATAGAAATTATGTTTTTAAGGAGGACGCTCCCCCCACAGCCTTCAGGGTAAGGGTTGTAAGTTATGCCCTGGGGGCATATAAGGTTTTTATAGAAATATTTGTCGTAGTAATTTCAAAAAGGGCAAATTCGATTGGAATTTCAAAGGGCTAGGGCCCTTTTTAATAGTCGAAAGCGATTGGAGGGCAACTAACCCTCTTTTCACACCTACCTTTTCCCCAAACACATCCAATCAAAATTTTGAGATAGCTATTTTATTCAACGTAGTTAAAAGTTCTGAAAGTTAGGTCTTTGAGGATGACAAATCCCCCACAGCCCTCATGGCAAGGGTTATAAGTTATGCGCGGGGGACATATAAGGTTTTAATAGAAAGCGTTGTCGTAGAAACTTCAAAAAGAGCTCATTTGATTGAAAATTGAAATGACTAGTGCCCTTTTTAATAGTCAAAAGTAATTGGAGGCAAACTAACCCCCCTCTCACGCAAACCATTTCCTCAACACGCACACAATCAAAATTGTGAGATAGCCATTTTTTTTAACGTAGTTGAAAGTTCTTGAAATTCGGTCTTTGAGGATGATATCCCCCCCCCCCCCACAGCCCTCGGGGCAATGATTGTAAGTTATGTCCTGGGGGCATATAAAGTGTTTATAGAAAAAGTTGTCGTAGAAACTTCAAAAAGGGCTCATTCGATTGGAAATTGAAAGGGCTATTGCCTTTTTTAAAGATTGAAAGGGATTGAAGGGCAACTAACCCTCCTCTCTCGCCCACCATTTCCCCAAACATATCCAATCAAATTTTTGAGATATTTATTTTGTTCAACGTAGTTGAAAGTTCTGGAAATTAGGTCTTTAAAGAATGACGACCCTCCCCTCCCACAACCGTCACGGCAAGGGTTAATAAGTTATGCCCTGGGTTTTTAAAGAAAGTTTGGGTATATAAGGTTTTTAAAGAAAGTTTTGTCGTAGAAACTTCAAAAAGGGTTCATTTGATTGGAAATTGAAAGGGCTAGTGCCCTTTTTAATAGTCGAAACCAAATGGAGAACAACTAACCCTCCTCCCATGCCCACCATTGGAACGCAACTTGTTAGTTGCCTTCCAAGCCCATCAATTCCCCAAACACATCCAATCAAAATTTTGAGATGGCTATTTTGTTCAACGTAGTTGAAAGTTCAGGAAATTATGGCTTCGAGCAGGACACTCACCCCACAGTCTTCAGGGTTATAAGTTATGCCCTGCGGGCATATGAGGTTCTTATTGACAAATTTGTCGTAGAAACTTGAAAAAGGGCTCATTCGATTGGAAATTCAAAGAGCTAGTGCCCTTTTTAATAGCCGAAAACGACTGGAGGGCAACTAACCTCCCTTTCACGCCCACTTTTTCCCCAAACACATCAAATGAAAATTTGTAGATAGCCATTTTGTTCAACGATCGTTGAAAGTTTTGGAAATTAGGTCTGTGAGGATGACACCCGCCCACCCTACAAAAAACAGTTTCCCCTTGGAACAACAATTCCCAACACTTATTGGTATTAGAACCTTGCTTCCTATAAAGGTTTTTAAAGAAAGTGTTGGAAATTGTTTTTCTAGGTCTTCAGGGCAAGGGTTAAGTTATGCCCAGGGGGTATATGAGGTTTTTATTGACAGCTTTGTCGTAGAAACTTGAAAAAGGGCTCATTCTATTGTAAATTCAAAGAGAAATGAAACTAAGAGAGGAAAGAAAATAACAAAATGAAAAAAAAATCAAAAAAGGAGAAAAACCGAGGATTTTGTCAGCCAGTGAAAAACCATGAAGAAGAAGAAATAAGCAAATATTTTGACAAGGACATCCGCCAAGTCGTCGTCAGTGCCAAAACAAAAAAGAAAAAGAAAAAAAAAAGAAAATCTAACCTTTCGAAGTTTACCCGAAAAGACAGAACAGACACTAAATAAAAACCAGGCAGGGATCAATGAAAAAGAATTTACGAAGAAGATTGAGCAAGAATCCTTTGCCTTGCAATAGTTTTAGCTGGTCTACAGTTTCGGTTTTCATTAGATATGCTTATAGGTTCTTTTAAGTTATTAATTAAGAAACTTTTTCCACAAAATAAGTTTTTCAAAGAAAAGTAAAGAACTCAATTAAACAAAAAATGAGCAAAAATAAAATCAAATAATCTACCAAGCATAAAACTATCACAAATCAGCATCGATAAATAAATGAAACCCAAAATGAACAGAAATTACAATAAATAACCGAGTCAAACTCAAAACGAGCAGAAATTAACATAAGTTGGGCTCCAAACCCCTATGCCTTCCCAAGGCCAGAACATAATTTACACTTTACTGAAAAAAATATAATTTTTTTTATTTTTATAACTTTAATAAATCAAATAAAACTAAGATTTTGATTACTAAATATCAGTAAATGTATATTAAACTGACAATGCACATTCATTTGTATTTTTTTTCAGTAAAAAGCAAAATATGTTCTGGCCTTAGGAAGGCACAGGGGTTTTGAGCCCAACTTATGTTAATTTCTGCTCGTTTTGAGTTTGACTCGGTTATTTATTGTAATTAAAAAGGGCATCAGCCCTTTCTATTTTCAATCAAATGAGCCCTTTTCGAAGTTCCTACGACAACTCCTTTGATACAAAGTGCCCTGGTTAAAAAAAATAATACATTATATCCACATCGATCTTTACTATAAAAATGTCAAGCCTTCCAATTACTTCCGACTATTAAAAAGGGCACTAGGCCTTTCAATTCCAATCGAATGAGCCTTTCTCGAGTTTCTACGACAACACTTCCTATAAACACCTTATATGGCCTAGGGCATAAATTACAACTCTTACCCTAAGGGCTGTGAGGGTGGTTTTCATCCTCTAAGACCTAGTTTCCAGAACTTTCAACTAGGTTACACAAAATGGCTATCTAAAAGTTTTGATTAGATGTGTCTAGGAAAATGATGGGCATGAGAGGGGCGTTAGTCTTTCTCTAATTACTTTCAACTAAAAAAAGGCACTAGACCTTTCAAATTCCAATCAGATAAATCCATTTGAAGTTTATACGACAACGCTTTCAATAAAAACCTTATATGCCCCCAGGGGATAACTTACAACCCTCGCCCTGAAGGCTGGGTGGGGTCTCAGGGCGAACAACATATTTTCTATCTGGAAAACAACCATGCTGAACAAAATGGCTATCTCAAAATTATGAATGGATGCGTTTGGGGGAATGATGGGCGTGGAAGGGGGGGGGGGCTAGTTGCCCTCCAATCACTTTCGACTGTTAAAAAGTGTACTAGCCCTTTGAACTTTCAATCGAATGAGCCTGTTTCAAATTTTCTACGACAACGCCTACTACAAAAACCTTATATGCCCCTAGGGCATAACTTAAAACCCTTGCCCTGAGGGTTGTGGGGGAGTATCCTCCTCAAAAACATATTTTTTATCTGGAAAACCACTACGCTGAACAAAATTGCTATCTCAAAATTTTGATTGGATGTGTTTGGGGGAATGATGGGCGTAGGGGGGGGGGGCTAGTTGTCCTACAATTACTTTCGACTATCATAAAGGTCACTAGTCACTCCCATATCCAATTGAATGAGCCTTTTTCGAAGTTTCTACGACAACTCCTTCGATACGAAGTGCCCGGGTGGAGAAATAAACCAAAAACACATTGTGCCCACATCGTTCTTTACATAGGCAGCGCTAGCGCGCTGCCTATGATACACTAAACCTCAGGTAAAGCTATGTTACGCAACTTCGATTTGAATGTAATTTTGCTAAAAACAGATAAAATGTGTTCATAAGGAGTTCATAGAGCCAACCAGAAGAACCTCACTGGGTAGGCTCCTTTGGCATAGAAAAACCATTTTCATCTCTCTAATTTGAAAAAAAGTTAATTTTTCATCCTTAATTTGACTACGGAAATTATCTTAGCTAGTGTTTGGAATAAATATATCTTTTGAACGCATTCTAAAATGTTCCTTTTTACTGTGTGTCAGTGTTTTTTTTTCGGGATGTGTTTTATCCCCCTATACGACCATAACCATGAAAAAACTATTTGTATAGTCACATTAAAGCTTGTTGGGCATGTCCCTAGATAAATAATAATAAAACTAATTTACCACTAAACTAATTTTGTGCTTATATGGAGAACCAAAGTAGGCGTAGGGCCTCTCCATTTTCACACAAAAATTAGATTGGGAATACTGACCCTCCAGTAAGCATTATTGTCTCAATTTGCAGGGAACTAATATATGTAGCTCCATATTCTGAAAAAAAAAATCAGAGCTCTCTTAGTATAAGTTTGTTGAACTAGGATAAATGCAGTATTCTTGCAATTACGCCAACTCACTAGATTGAAGACAGAAGCTGTCCCGATTTTGTTTGAAATAATCCAAAGAACATGTAACAATGCTTCCAGGGCTGGCACAACCCCTCAGAGCCATGGGGCAAGGGCTTTATATTATGCCAGAATATAATTTATACTTTACAGAAAAAAAAATTCAAATGAATTTGCATTATCAGTTTAATATAAATATGGTGTTATTTATTCCCTAAAATCTGAATTAATTTTTGATTTCGTAAGGTTATAAAAGTGAAAACATTTAAAATATTTTTTTTCAGAAGTAAAAAATTGTATTCTGGCTCTTACACAAAAGATAGGGGTTTTGAAACCTACTCATATTAATTTCTGCTCTTTTTTAGTTTGACTCTCTTATTTACTTTAATTTCTGTTCGTTTTTGGTTTCATTTATTTGTTAATACTGATTTGTGGAAGTTGTATGCTTGGTAGATTATTTGATTCTATTTTGGTTCATTTTTTGGTTTAATGGAGTTCTTAAGTTTTTTTGAAAAACTTAATTAATCTCTGAAAAAAGTCATGTCATTAGGAAGGAACTGTCTGGTATAATTTAAAGGATTCCATTAATAATTATTTGAAAAACTTTGTATATTTTTGCTCATATTACAAACAAAAATAAAAGAAAAAACTTTGTCATGTACTAAGTGACGCGCAGCACATTTAAATTAGAGAGAAAATGCATGAACAATTATCATTAAAAACCCTAAATTTAAATAAAATAGCTCTTCAATTGCGTAAGAGTTCCTTTTCAGGTATTTAACTTGCCAAAAGTATTTTTTTAAGAGTCAAATACAAAATAAAAGACTATTTTATAGTATGTCCTAAAAAGTTCAGCCGCTTCGCAGCAGGAAGAGACCTGAAGTGAGCACCATAGCGTATTTTGTTAAAATCTTGCCTACGCCCAGGTGCAAAGTTCACAAGAAATTAGTATTGTAAATATAAGCGTTTGATAAACTTTAGTCCCATCTTTTCAGAAATCCTGGAACTTAGTTTTTCCAATATTTTGGTAAAGCAAAAGAACTTTCTTGCCTGATTATCTATTTACTTCCTGATCCATAGCTGGAAGATCAAGATGGTGAGTTAGGAGCCATGGCCTTATAACAGAATTAGGTAGAGAGTGAAAGGACTAAGGGAGCATTAGACTTTCATAGCTAATCCCTTCCTTTCCAGCAGCAAATGTACGATATTTCTCTCGAGTCGGAAAATTCCATAGTTTGTATATCACTGAACAATCCCCGAATAGTGTTACCAGAAGATTGCCTTCCTTTATATCTTGTTGACTCTGTCAGCGATTCAAAAGCCAACCCCGCTATTGAAAGCTGCATTGGAATGATACTGCAGCTAATTTCTGAATGAAAAAAAAACGTGATACTATTTTAGATAAAGTTAAGCAATCTGAAATATTTGGAGAAGAAGATATTTTGGGGAAACTTTTCGAGGTTGTTGAAAGTATATAGTCTTCACCAAGTATTGCACTTAGAATGATAAAAAACCTAAAAGATGCTCGCGTCAAGTCCGGCAGACTCAGGTGTTACTACCTCAAGAGTTTAGAGAGGAATATGACCCCGAACATTACCCCAGAACCCTGAAAGATAATCAAAAGCAGCACCTTATGAACCTATGGCCTTATCAGCCTCGTCGAAGTTATCCAACTAATATTTTAATTTCTGGTGTTAGACACGTTTCAACATTTGTCAAAAGTTGGTATGAGGATTATCCACACTTGGAATATTCAATCCAAAAGAATGCTGCGTTCTGCCATGTCTGCTGTCTTTTCCCTTTTTGGGCCCGGTAGTGATAGAAGTAGCGGTGCTTTTATACCTGGGATTCGGCAATGGAACAAAACGAAAAGCCAAGGAGTTGGCCAGCAAGAGAAGATTTAGAGAAACTTCAGTAGTCAATCAAATCGAGCTGCTCTACTTGGTTCTATACAATTTTCGAAGTACAACTCTTCTGAAAGATCTTTGATGAACGGACAGGAGCGGAACATCAAGATTCTGCAGGCTGTAGATGAGGAAAAGAATGGGCGTTTTTTATTTTATCAGTCCTCCTTGACCGGGCAATAGCTGGCTTTTAGGGAATTGTTGTGAAGTGTATTTTATGGTATTTAAGTGGTGTTGTTGTAGATGCCTTTATTCTCCCTTTATAGGGGAGGTAAACTATGGCCCTAAGGTAATTAAACTTTGGTAGCGTGCCTTAGGCTATGACCGAGCTAATGAGAAGTACCGACTGGGTATGTTCGAGGGGCTAAAGGTAGATCGTAGAGAGGTTGTCTAACATACAATACTTTTATTCAATTAACATACAATAATTCCAGATATAGATATTCTACAAGAATTGGCTGTCCCAAGTAGATTAAAAGTTTCAGAAACTGCAACAATAAAAAATGAGATACTTAGACACTTACAATGATAAGACGAGACTCCAAGGTATTTCTAAAAACAGCGGACCAAAGGTTGGTCCGGCATAAAGTTAGTATCCGTCCCCCTTCCCATAGAATGTATCTTTTATTTATTTTTATCAACCACACCTTCCTTTAACGAACCGACGCAAATAGCTAGGAAGTGGTATATCTCAATTTCCCGTTAAACAGAAACTTGGCACGATATATTCCTTATCTTAATAAAAAGTGGTATTTCCAAACTTCGTATTTGCGTCTTATATATTTTTACTAAATTAATAATTAACTAAATTAGAAAGCTTTACCACAATACTACCCATTTAAAGAAGAATTGTCCCAATTCTTAATATTTTACTTTTAAAATAACTTAATTTTGTTTACAGCTGTTTTGCTGGCATCTCTGGGTCAGTATTTTCATCTATCCGCAATGGGTTTCCTTAGGATCATGCTTCTGGTCCAATACAGGCCATGTTCTTTTTTTTGTCATAGTATTTTGATTTAAAATTTATTCTTGTTTCCCTTTTTGTCTGTCTCTAGGACTGAAAAATACTCTTTTACCCTTCTTCATATGCATATTCTGTTTTAACTTGACCCCAAGCGGCTTTAGCATTATATTAGTGGTTCTGCCTAAATTAGACTTCAAGTTATATTAGAAAAGCTTATGAATTATTCGAGTTTTAATATAATTCCCATTAATAATTTAATTTATCTGTGTGTTGTGGTTGATATACCGTTTATTTTTCGTTTTAGAAATGCCTTGGGTAAATTATACATAAAATTGTTTTATTTTTTTTTAAATTTTCACATATTTTTCCAGCACAAAGCATTTTCACATATTTCAATAACATAAGCCATTTGGGCTAAGTAGCACATTATCTAGGCCTAAATTAAGTTCTGATTTTATCTCAGTTTTTGATGAACTTGTAGTAAAGTCTGTAATACTGCTATAGTTTCCAAAATATCAGTTGATCGAGTATGGTTTGGTTTCTGATGGTAAGAGATGATAGTATCAGGATACATTTGAAGTGGCTGCAAAATTTGTTAATTTCCAAAAATGTGTCAAAATATGATTGAAAAAAAATGGATCCGAAAGGTTGTTACGAAAAATTTGATTTCCAGAAAAATAGCAAAGGCTGTATCTAAAATAAATATTCACATTAGTATATACATAAAGCATATAGTTTTACATATACAGTAGAAAGAAACACTCAAAATTTGTATATATCACTGTATTCTTTTTTTTTTAAACGAAAGTTAATTACTTTTAATTACTTTCTCCTCTTTTAATTACTCCAAAACTAATATCCCGCTTAAATCGAAACATTATGTTTCTTCTTTGATTTATTCTTTCAAACTTAATACTTAACGTGTTATTTCTCAATAGAAATTATTTATGCGTCGAGTCGAAGTCAAGCATTTACATATACATTAAATCACTAGTTAAAACTTAAAGTAAATTAAAACATAGTATATATATATATATATATATATACATAAAAGCATTGTGTAATAACTTACACAAGTATTTTTTTTTCATTCGCAAAACTATATAGGATATTTAACTACTGGTTAAAACTTAAAGCATTTAAAAAATAAAACACGGTATAGACTAGCATTGGAATTAATTCCAACTATTGTTGTGTTAATTGCTTATGAAGTATTAATGTAGAATACTTCTTGAATGATATAAAAATAAAAAACACAAATACTCAACTTTTAATTCACTATATTTACACGGAGAGTTTAGGTTATATATATATATATATATATATATATATATATATATATATATATATATATATATATATATATATATATATATATATATATATATATATATATATTAACAGAAGTTATGTTGATAAATAACTTAATTGTTAAAAACAAATAATAATTATGTACTCTAATAATTTATTTAATGACTGCAATATTTATTCTTTGTACAACTTTTAAATAAGTCCGTCAAGACTTTTATATGATAAGTCCTAACTGCAATTAAAATATTTACAAAACAAAAGCAACTCCAACAAATAGATTTATGCACTATAACTGATAACTGTGATTAGCCTCTATATAAGGGCTTGGCAATAGTTCATATAACATGACTTTGCTCAAACTTTTCTTACTTTTGAGCTTTCTAACTCTTTTCGAATTTTTGGTACTTGAGACAGTTTTATAACGTTTTTGTCTGTAATCTCTCTTTTCTCAGCTTTAATGTCCTTTTGGTTAAGGCTCCCTTTACAGCTTAGATCTGATAAGCTAAAAATTTTTGCTGTTCACCTTATACCTCTTATGCCATTATCAAATGACTTGGCCTGTACTCTGAAGGTTTGATTACCAGGGCTGCCTTCTGGTAGCTCCTTATAACGTTTCCAGGTCCTCTTGTCATCAGCTACAGCTAAAAGGACTATTATGAACCTGCACACACAATAATTAATAAATTATAGTATTGCCACACTTTTTGATTTGTGGCCACAATTTTCTCTTGGGCTATTCTTTTTTCAGAAAAGTGGCCCTTCTGCAGAAAATGCCTGGCCTTCATGGCACACAGTAATTTAGTTTTAGACATACAAGTGACAATGACTATTTTCATTTTAACTTCCCCACATTTAGTGGTCTTGTATTAGGTTTCAACTTCAAATTAAGTCCTTACGAATATTTTGTGTATTCTTTTAATTTTTCATGCCATGTTATTCTTTTTTCTGAAAACGACACCAACATAAGAGAGCATCATTTTCTCCTGTCTACTTGGAGTATTTCTCCAATATTTCTGTTAATCTCTGCCCAAATTATCCACTGTAACGGTGACTCCGTAGCATTAATGCTACTTATTTTGTACCTATTTATTACAATTTTCGTACTAGTCTCGTTCAGTTAGTTCAATATGTGCGTATAACAGAGTTTAACTGACTCCATTCAGTTTCTTCTCCTTTAATTTTGTCTGACTATATTTTAAACTTGAACCACTCTTTTTTTTCTTTTTTTTTTTTTCTTTATTTCAATGGAGCCTGAGGTTTTTTTTCAAGTTTTCATTCCGTTTTTTTTCAGTAAGATAGGTATTTTCTAAGCTTATATTCATGTTTCATGTTTTATTCAATATCTTTTACAAGTTTTTATGCTAATTGCCATACTATGGTCAAGTTCATTATCTCCGTATTTTTCAGAGGTGGGGGGGAGGTTGGTTGTCTAATTGGCAACCTGCATCTTTTTTTTTGACATTATTCAAATTTTTTTCTGTCCAAAAGTGTTAGAAATCTACTGTATTTTTTCCAGCTGATTTTAGAACATTTTTAATTAAGTTTTGCCCCGCATTTGCTAGTTCTCATTTATTCATAAAAATGTACATTTTTACAATATCCTGATGTTCACAAAATTGTGCGGTTTTCATCGCTGACACATATTCCTTGTCTGTGGTATTTCACCAAAAATTAGTGCCTATTTCGTGCCAAAAGTTGTTTAGAGATAGGGGTTAGGCCTATGTGGTTTCCCTATAATCTCTTATATTATTCACGTTTGGTCTTATCTTCAGTTTAATTTGCGCCTTAGTTTTATACAGTCATTGAGTGTAATTTGTCCCTTTCGTGATATTTTGACTATTACTCTATTCTACAAGTGTATGGGTTTAGTGTCCAGGTAATGTTACAACATCCTATGCATTTATTTTTTCTAGGACTTGGAACCTTACCCGAACACTCAGCTGAAACCTTCTTCGGTTTGACTTTTATTTTTGATCTATATTTGGTTAGCTTGGTGGATCCCCCCAATGACAAGACGTTTAGCAGTTTCGTTTTTAAATGCCAATTGTCCTGTCATTGGTGTCTTTCACCTGCAATATCTTCGCCCTGGTTATTTCTGTTAATAGTGCGTCGTGAATTTATTTAATATGTGCAATTAATTTTACCCGAGAAAACTTTGTTTTACACTGGCTATACTTTTTAAATTGTGACCCATTTTATCTACGGCTTCTTGTTTATATATATCGTCCTTTTGGTAGGTGTTTAATTTATTATATCTTCTACTATTTATAGCAAGATTACAGCTAGCTTGTACATGTAGTGCGCACTTAATGTAAACTCTTGCTCTTTTTCCTATTATAATTATTTTAAAATTCTTCAAAACAATTTTTTTCAAATTCGACTGAAAGTGTCACCTCAGAGAGTCAAAGGTCAGTAGATGCATTGCATGTACTTAACAACGAGAGACCAGCAGTGATTTAGTTCACTCCAATTTTGCTAGCTTCCAATGACCCTATTTCAGTAAACTAACCTCCTTCGTTTTTTTTCTTTTTATTATCCCCCCAAAATATATTTTTTTGTTCAATATACATATCAAAATAATCGCCTTTTAATGCTCATTCTAAATATTTATAATTTAATTAGTTTCACAACACCTATTTATAAGTTACGTAGCCTTACTTAATTTCTTTTATGGAACGTAGCCTAATTCGTTTTGACAAGTCTTGTCATTTACACCATTCGCGAAGTTTTATTTCGTCTCAGAAATAAAATTTTTGCAGGAAGCTATGATGTCACTTCAGATTGGAGCTTATTTCTTTTCTGGGAATCTTACGAGTATTTAGGCTAAACAATTTTTAATTTCTTTTCCACGGGATTGTACTTTTTTTTCTGGCGATATATATTGAGAGGAACACTTTGAGGTTATTTACATACCGATTAAAAAAAAAGAAAATATAGATAGTTTTTTAGAGGCTTTTTACTCGTTTTATTTTTATTTATTATTTTTTTCCCCTATAATTGTCTTATTCAAGTATTAATCTGCTGGGGGCTACGCTTGTTCTGCCTTTCTCCGTTTCCTGGTCTGAATTTTGGACCCCAAATTTTTGCTTTTCTTCTTTATAATATTTGCAAGTTTTTCCGTGGTCTCTATAGTGCGGTTTACAAGGCTCTGAATTCGAGCGCAGTTTTGTAGCCTCGTCAAATATCTTATATCTTTGTTTCTCCTGATGTTTGGCCTTTTTCATAAGTGTTTTAGCTACTTGTGCTGCTGACAAAGGAACTTGTTGCTTCCCCTCTGGTTTCTTTACTTTTCTCTATAATTTCTGTCTTAAAGACGGTTTTCTTAACAATGGCCCAGGTTTAGTGATATTGGTTTCTGAAGAAGAATTATCAGTGTCAAAATCTTTTAGGTGGCGTCTGATAGATGGCGTTTGTTCCAAAAGCCATTTCTCGCTTATAACTGTACGTGAGCCCAATGCATAGACTCACCTACAGATCACCTAAGATCAGATGATTCTTTAGTTCTTTCCGATATCTCTTCAGCCGTGGGTTTTAACCTAGGCTTTTCTAATTTTAAACCATTAGTTTTTGTTTGATTTTCTTCCTCGTTATCCGAAGAGAATCAAATATTTAACTTTTTCTCTTGTTTGTTGTGTAGAGTTTGTAGCCAAGACAGGGCTAAATACTCCTTCCACTCCTTCTAACTTTTGTGGTCATTAAAAAGGTCATAAAATTCATATGGTCTTCTGATATATACTGGTGAAACTGTTTGCTCTATTTCTTCGTCTGAAAGAATAGGTTCTGTTTTCCACGGTTTTGAAAATATCTTTTTTTCATTCTATTGTGGTGTACTGCTTCTTCCTTTTCCTTATACTGATGCTTTAGAACATATGTTAAGTTATTTGGTAGAATCTTTATAATCCTGTAGGATCCATCCCATTTCGGTTTTAACTTTTTTGTTCCTTCCAGGTTAGTGTTGTACACATAAACCAAGTCTCCTAAGCAGTAACTTGTTTTATTTTTGCTTGTTCGGTCATATTTTCCTTTTTTTTGTTTTCGCATCTTCCAGATGCGAAACAACTTGTTGTTTCACATGTTTCGCATGTTGTTTCTTTAACTTGTTCCATAGCTTTTTTCATTCGCATCACCATCTCTTGCTTATATTGGTCTAGGTTGTAATATATTCTATTATTTTGTATTTCATCTAAACAAATTCTGGGATCTCTTATATGTTGCAAAAAATGGCGTTTCTTTTAAGGAACGTGAAATAGCCGTATTTATTGCAAGGACTACAAATCGTAAATGTTCATCCCAATTTTCATTTTCCTCTCTTGCATGTATTCCCAGCATGTAAGCTAATTCCCTATGCTTATGTTCCACTTTGCCATTAGCTGCGGCCATATAAGACGAGGTAAACCATCGTTAACATCCAGATATTCTGTAATTTCGTCTAATAATTTGGCTCTAAAACATGGCCCATTATCGCTAAGTAAAACTCTAGGAAAGATTACGTGTTCCAGAAATAGGCGATTGACCAAAACTTTCGCAATGGTTTTCGTCTTTTCATCTTTAATTGGAAAAGCGTATAAATATGAGTTAAAATGGTCGACTACGGTTAGTACGCACCTGTTTCCTTTCCTGAAAACTGGTAAACTTCCTCCGGTTCCCCAAATGTATATTGACATAAGTTCTCCTACCCCTGAAGGGGAGGGGTAGAGACCTAATTCGGCCCTAGGGGTCTTTGGTGGCGACTTTTGTTTGGCACACTCTTGGCAGCTTTGTATGAAAGCTTTTCTTTTGAGTACATTTTTGGAAAATAAAAATTTCCTTTAAAGTACCAAGGACACCTAAAATGAAAACTAATTCATTAAATTGGTCAATTGCAAACTTACACAGCCATATACGTCTTTAATTAGTGAGAAAAACCGATAATTCATTTTTTAAGGAGAAAGATCGCCTGTTCAAATAATTTATTCAAATACGCAAGTTCGTGGCAAATTTTAAAAATAAAGAACTTTTGCTGTTAAACAGCATAAAATGACCAAAAAAAAAAAAAAAATAACCATATAGCCTTTTAAAGTGTTTTGTTCTTTTTTTTTATGGTAAAAAAGAAAACAGAACCTATTTTAGCAAAGCTCTTTTCTTTGAAAACTACTTTCAAGAAATGCTTCTTGAAAAGAGCTTGGCCAGACTAGGCTTAATCTTGATGTTCCTAGAATTTTTTGCACTCCAGGATCTTTTAGCCATGAAGCAGTTTAAAGGTAAACATCAATGATTCTAAAAGAAAGTATCAATATTTAGGCTACCCTATTGGTAGTTTTACAGACCTAATGACTTCCAATGATAGTCTACCTTATGTAGGCTAAGGTAAGACACCTAGTAGGCTGTGTGATTTGCTTGAATATTTTGATATAAATCTACCTCATAGTTACTATATAATAGTAGCATATACCTTTTATTCTTTTTTTATATTAGAAATACAAATTAGGCTACTTGGGTGAGCACTGTTTGACTAGGCCTATTAAAGTCATTGGTTCTTTATGCTCTAAGCAAAAAATATTGTCATTTAATCTTATATACACAGCACTATAAAATCAACACAATAGACAATAGCCTATTGTGTTTCCTTTAAACATGGAGAATGATATAAAGTCTTCTCTATGACTTTTTAAACATCAAATTGTTATAGAGAAACAATAATAAAGTTATGCTAAATGCTTTTTGTTTTTCTCATTTAATATATGATCCACTAAAATTTCACACAAAAGAAATTATATTATCCCACTGATACATAGAGAAAACAACAAAGTCATACAGATGGCTTTTCATAGTTCCAATTGCAGTTCAGGCAACTTGGTGGTCACATATCAATCCTAAAACTTAGTCAACCTTGAGAATTTATGTGGCCAGGAACAATAAGGCTTAGGATGCTTCTTCATCAGCAAGTTCCATAGACATTGTCTGTCATTATTCATATTACATTGTCATTATTCATATTACAATGCCTGCAAAGAAAGGACAGGGGGATTGAACCACTTGAATTAGAAAGCTTATATGAGAATGCAAGGAAATTTAGTCCATTTGTTCCAGAACGAATTCTATGATAAATTTTAGAAAGATACTTATTGGGAAAGGGGGAAAGGATAGGATTAATCTTATTAAAATTAATATCTGATAGCCTCCATTGGTAAATATCTCTAATTGGAATTGGTCTCCCACTTGGCTGGTCAATATTTATAGCATTTTTTGCTATTTCATCAACCTGATGATTACCACTTATGCCAGAGTGGCTAGGAATGTACTGAAAATAAGTTTTTATGCCACTTGAAGCAAGATTATCTATAATACTGAGACAATGATAAGTGTCAATGTCCAACTTATATTGAGGAGCTGAGGGCAGCATCTCAAGGCTTGATAGAGAGTCGGAATATATGATAATATTTTTTGAATTTGCAATCAAAGGTTGGTTTTCCTTAAGGTAATCTAATGCCATGGTTATGGCATTTAACTCAGCAGACATTATAGATAAATTATTGTACAATATCTTGCCCATTACAATTTTCAGGTGAGGAAGGAAAACACCACTTACAACCTTCTCATTCGTTTGTGACCCATCAACAAATATTTGGAAGTGATTTTTATAGGTAATTGTATTAAGTTCTGCAAATTTTTTCTGGACAAAAGCAATGGGGGTTAAATCTTTATTTCACTTTGAGAACTCATTATTTATCATGGGACTTGACCAATTCCATGGGAGGGATCGGGGGAAAGTGGGTGCAATAGACTTTGCTGGTATGGGGAACTTCTTCTGAATATTGGCATACTCATCTGCAATGCCTCTATACATGGCTGGATTTCTTAACCAATTATGTAGTGTGTGTGAGATATTTGATTCAATTTTTGTCAAGAGAAAGCTACGTCTAATGAAGGCCTTGAGATTGCAGAAGTCACAACTGACAATCATCTTGGAATTGGGAAATGGATTCACAGAATGGATTCATCTACATCTACCTACTTCTCCTATCCGTAGAACCAAAGGTCTTTTTCAAGGCCAACAAATTTGAAAAATGAATACTCATTGTGAATAATCAGAATATTTTCCTTTTCAGGTTTTTTTTTGGCTAAATACCAAAATTTTTGTCCAACTTTATATATATATATATATATATATATATATATATATATATATATATATATATATATATATATATATATATATATATATATATATATATATATATATATATATATATATATATATATATATACATATATATATACATATGTATATATACATATGTATATATACATATGTATATATATATATATATATATATATATATATATATATATATATATATATATATATATATATATATATATATATATTTTGCCCTAATTTCAATATTTTCTGTTGTTTTACTCAACCTTGATCAATATAGTTTCAGAAGAAGTCCAAGCCCTATAAAATATAAAATTTCCATCAAGTTAACAACCTATATTAGAGGAGTTTAACTCCTTTTCTGAAAAATATGAAAAAATATTCTAGTGATTAACTTTAAAATGCATGAAAGATTTTGTTGTTACATCAATTGTATTAAGTAAAGAGTCGCTTACAAAACGACTTCTATGCATAAAAACACTCATCAACTAATTAAATACTTGTAAACACAAAGAAATGAATTAAAGAAACATTTATAAAAAACAACTTATATGCATCAAGGAACCCAGTATAGAGGCCACTTGACTCAGGGAATGTCTCTCTAATCTTCATGTAAACACAGGATGGAAGGGGAACTCTGATACTTTCTCCAAGATAAGTATATACAGTCCTGACAAATTGCCTGTAGGCAATGTACCTCATTCGTCTAAAAAAAGAGAAAAAGGAAATACAACTACTCTTTCACAAATCTAAAAATCCATTACTAGTAGGGGTTTATTTACTAGTAGCAATTACTCCATGTGTTCCTGACTTTTTCAAGTTGTAAGGAGGCCTTATTTTTGTGTAAATTTAGTAACTCAATTTCAGTAAAAGTTATAATCCCCTTTGCTGGAATCACAACTTTCCAGTTGATTTTTCAAAGGTTTGAGCCTTACAGATGGTTCGAGGTAACCCTTGGATCCTTTCTGATTAATTAAGAGATACATGATCTAATTAAAATTGATCAGAGGATAGAAAAGGGCTGAGATCACCCTTGTAAATAACTCAAGATTTTGTTAGAATTTATCATATTTGGTGGTTGGTCTCATAGTTTTATCTGTATATCTCGTTTTAGTAAGGCTGGGTCTGTCTAAATAAAGGATAAAATTCATTAAAGAATAAAATAATCTAAGAGTAATTAAATTTAAGAACTCCAATGACCTTCCCAAAAATATAAAATTTGTGGAATAAGCTTTGAATAGCCTAAGGTTTAGGTGAAAAAAAAAACCTAAAACAAGGAGTAAAAGCTATAAGAGCTTTTTTGCGTTCCCTATTCCAACCTAGTGTCTCTTGGAACTTAAGCTTAGTGTTTATAGTAGATCTCACACCCAGAAATTGAAATTCCCTGGACTACGGTTTTGCGTACCCCCCTACTTGGATCCGTCTAACGTTATACAGAAATCTGTATCCAAAAGGAGAACCCTATATTTTACTTGTCCTTTCCCAGCTGGAAATACAATTGGTAGTCTTGATGTTATACAGAGAAACTAAGAAAAAAGGAGAACTATTGGGCAGACAGAGAGTTTAAGATCTTTCCAGTTGAGGGACATTCAATCCAGGAACTTTTCCTAATCAAGTTCAAGATTTGCGTGAGATTCAGGGGACACTGATCCTTCTACAAGAAATAATTGTAAAATACCTTGCTTTGGGTTACTGAGAAATTATTAGCCAATTGATATGGTTATTCCGAGTTTTGCCCACTTTCAAACCCCTTTGATTTACCTTCTTGAAGTACCTTAACTAGTCAAATAAAACTCGTAAATTTGGTGCTTCCATTTTTAACCAAATTAGCAGGGTTTACCTAATTTGATAATTTAGATCTAAAGACTCTATAACACAATATACCCAAGCCTTAACTAATTACCCAAGTGTAATTTATTCAGCTAGAATATCAGTAGCCCTAAACCTAAGATAATCCCTTTTTTCGGTGAATGGCATGTGGACAATGGAAGACCAACAGACACACACACAATATAAGACTATTCAACTCTGAAGAGAGCCATTGGAAGGTTTACATAATTAGAATTACAACGTTTCTCATCTTTTATTAAATTTACTAATAAAATTTAGTTGTCACAGAATTTTGAGTACCAATTTGAACTACTGCCTCAGTTTAACATGCTACCAATTGACTGATTGTTCCTTTAAGAACTCTGGGTAGCAAGATTTACAAATATAATTTAAAACATTCAGAAAGAATGTTTAGAGGGATAGGTTTACCCAGAGCCGGGTTAGAGCAACAATCAGACTGAGTTTCTAGTCCTAAAAATAGGGCAATCTCAAAATCTTACAGGTGCAATGGAAGGGGAGGATTTTATATAGAATACATTCTAGCCCATAAGAAAAATTCTCTACCTGGAGATCTAGAAATAGAAAACTCTTAAAGTTGTAAAAACAGACAAAAGAATCTTGGAGATAGTTTGTGCTCAGCTGTAAATAACAGGTGATATTCTGTCACTTAGAAACAATACCTTAGTTTCTCTTGGGTTACTAAGTACAATAACCAACTACGCTTGCATAATGGGGGTAATAATAACTTTGCTTGAATAAAACTTATTTACTTACTGGTTTTCATTGTATGTAAGTGAAGCATTATACTGGGTCTTGTACTGCCAATATGCAGTCCTAAGAACCCATGGCTCTAAGCAATTTAGGCAAAAAACAGGGTGATGTGTGATGCACAGAGGGATGCAAGGTGTGGTTGATGGTGCCTCTGGATCCTTGTAGCTCTCTAGGAAGCCTTTTACTCTTTGTTGTTCTTGGCAGCAGATATTTTCTGTATTTACTAGCCAGACTTTGCATTGGAGACATGAACATCTACAAGAGAACCAATTGTAGTTCAGGCAACTTGGTGGTCATATTTCAATCCTAAAACTTAGTTAACCTACCTGAGAATTTATGTGGCCAGGAAAATTAGACTTAGGATACTTCTTCATCAGCAAGTTCAGTAGACATTGTCTGTTATGAGCAAACCCAAAAATCTTAGTCATCTCTATTGTAATTCAAGTAGACTTTCCAAGTAGGTCTGTCCACCTAGAGTCTAAGTCAATTTGACCAAGTTTTAGGATTGACATGACCACAAAGTCACCTGGACTTGCAGTCCTCAGTCAGACAACCCAATTTATAAGCCAAGAAAGTTGCATTAACACAAAATTAATTAAAAATTGGTTGACCAACAAAGTTAATGCAGGCAAACAAGATACCTAAGCCTAAATAGGCCCACCTGTCAGGTGGGTTAAATTATGTTAGGTTAGGAACAATTTTAAAAGCTCAGACAGTTACAATAAAACAGAATTAATTGAAAATTGGTTGACTGAAAAGTTGCCTGGACTTTTGTGCAAACAAGTGGCATAGGGTCCAGCTGCCTAAAGTCTTAGACAGGCAACCCAGTTTATAAGCTCAGACAATTACACTAACACAAAAGTCATTCAAAATTGGTTGACTCAACAAGTTGGCTCGATTTCAGGTGAACAAGTGACATAAGGTCTGCCTGCCTATAGTCTCAGGCAAGGGCAGCTGAGTTTTAAGATTAACATATGAACATCAACTTGCCTGGACTCACAGGCAAATCATCAACCATAATAATAATGGATTGGATTTTCAGAATATATATCCTCTAGGCCTTCTAAAAATTATGGGTATTTACTAGTGAAAAGGATGTCACACTGTTATACTAGAGCAACACAAGAAAAAAAGGTACTGTTCTAATATCTGGGGAACATGCAAGAAGTGAAGTTTGGTTAATGCTAGTGAAATAAAACAAAACAGGATAAGAATATAATAGTGTAGAAACAAATTTTGGATATACATTTGCATATTAGGGGGGGTGGTGGTCAAGCATAGCATATAATAAATACATAACCTAAACAAACCTAGGTACCTTTTTTCCTTCTAAACCCCAAAAAAACTAAAGCTTAAATATAGTTCCTGGAGTGAGAATCCCCTTGTTTATAGAGCATAAGATAGGAAACTACTGGGTATTGTTATCTGATCTTTGCTTTTCTCAAGTTGCATTCTTGCACATTGCCCAGATATTAGAACAGTACCAAAAAAATTTAATGGAACAAAAACAGGAATTATATTAAGAACAAAATTAGAGAGTCATGGCTTCTCTGAATGACAAATGTTGATAAAATAAAGCAATACTATTTTAGATCATTATCTGTCATTGTTATTATGTAATATATATACACTATATGTGTATTATGAATCATATACAATATATTATTGTATTGTTTGTACTTGCCAATGTACACTTTTTATTCTAATTCAGCATTAGGCCATATAATTTTGGGGTGCCAATTTGGTAAGGGGGAGGGGGAGCAGTTGCCTCAGTTAGACTTTGAAAAATACCTTCTTATTTCTATTTTGCTACTTTTCATTTTATCATGGCTAACTGGTTATTTTTGCCCTTTTTACATTTTGAGAATTGGAATCACTGACATAATTACTAGATACAAATCATCAGCACAACTGGGTTTTATTTTGTTCATTGAGGAGCATGAATAAAATAATATTGCTTAGTCAATTCAAAATAAATTCATTTTTTTTTTTAATATAATCTGAATTTTTTCCATCTCGAATATTATTTACTCCCCCCCCCCCTCCTATGGTAAAGTATGTCCTTATTCAGAGTCAAACATTAGTCCGCTAAAACTTACATATTTTTATCCCACTCCAGTAATTTAAATAAGCAAAATTTTGAGCAAAGGGTTAATAGGTTTCTATGGGCTGTTCTGAGCCTTCTAGACCCTTCAGGGCTAAAAAAATTAATAGTCCCTGTCAAGTGAGTATTTAATTGTAAAAGAGCATGAAAAATACTCATTATTGAATTGTGCTGAAAAGCTAAATTTTGTTGAAAACTGCAGTCTAGGCTATGTACCAAAAATATGGTGTTGATTTATAATTCAGGGTATATTTTTCATCATTATGGAGGGAGGGAGGGGGTTCTTGATAAATTTAGCTATATATGGATTCACAATCCAATTCTGACTATATGTGCGTCTATTTTTTAGGCCAGACCATCTTAAGGTAAAGTTCTACCCAATCATATTATTGAGTTAGGACTAAAGTGAATACACCATTCGATGCCTTTTTTTTATGCAGATTATGAATATATTTATAATTTCTATCGGAAATGAATTTCAGCCCCCCCCCTCTATATGCCAATTCAGGGTTAGGTTAGGTATATAAAGGGGGGGGGGGCTGAAATTAATTTACAATATAAATAATTATTAAATTTGTAATCAGCATAAAAAAAAGGCATCGAATTGTGTATTCACTTTATTCCTAACTCAATAATATGATTTTGTAGAACTTTACCCATCTTAATATGAGGTTAGGCTAATCAGAAAATTTATCTCTTTTGAAATGGTCTAGTCTAAAGAATCTTATAGTGTTTCTTTATAAAGGGTGAAAGCACAAAAATAACACAAAGATGTTCTAAAACTATAGCCTTTCCTTTGTAAGCTAATGAATCTAATTGTGAAATAGGCCTTGGTTACCTACATTTCTATAGGCTAGGCATAGGCCAATCTACATAAAATGAAGCATTTATTTTATTTCATTGCTTACCATGATGATGAATCTTCAAATGAACTTCTCAGTTCCTCGGCAATTGCGCTATGAGCTTGGACAGCAAGAGAAGCTACATTGGGTGTCACAAGAGGCTGGAACAAGTATCCTGAAATGGCATCTTGCATACCATCTAGTGCTTGGTCATCATCAAAAATATTTTCTGATACATCAGAATAGTCACCTTCTGAACTTGAGGTCATATTTTTTCACAAAATGTATTTTCACTAATGTATATAACAATCAACAGATTTTGTAAATTTGAATTTTCACAAATGAAAAACACTGTCGGATTCACAGCAAATAGTTTCCGCTAATATTTTTCATTTGTTCAATTTATCATTGTTTTATTGTTGACAACACTGTTTTGCGAATTTATTTAAACTAAAAATGCTTATGGCAGTTAAACAAAAACTCGTAGGAAACCCGGATTTTTAGGTATGAATAGACCTAAAATAGATTAAGAGGGCTAAATATGTGTTCATTTTGGTGTCCTTGGTACTTTAAACCTCCCCATAGTTTTTGCTTCTCCTATATGACAGCCAATCGTTGCATGTGCCATCTGTAAAATTTCTCCTTCTAAAGATTTTGGAATTCATGGCATAATTTTAAAGTCATTTTTTCTATATTGTTATAATGGTCTATGATATCTTATTAGAATATTCTTCGTTTTGTCAATATCGAAATTATCCAAGTCCTTTAAAATACGTTTAAAGTTTTCTGGAAATTCCGTTTCTTTTGATAAAAAGAATTTCATCGCAAAACAAAAATCATCTTTATCTAGATTATTTGAAACATTTTCATTAGACAGTATTCCTAGCCCTCCCAGTTCGTTTTGGATGGTTATTACCAAATTTCCTTCCGTATCTGGATTTCGTGACAAATAGTCATGGTAAAAGGTTTGTACGGCTCTTTATATATATTGGGGTATATGAATATGCTTGTAGACGTAGTATCCACCGTGTTAGCCGGCCTGAAGTTTTTTGCATCGTATGTAGCCAAATTAATGATTTTTGGTCTACGCGTAAAATGAATTTTTTTCCAATTAAAAATTGTCAAAAATATTCTGTAAAAACTACAACTGCCAAACATTCCCTCTCAACTGTTGAATATTTTCTTTCTGCCTCCGAAAGTGACCTATAAGTTTCAAACTTTTCCAGTATTTTTCTAAGTCCGACCAAGTGGTCTTCCAAGTTTTCATTAAACAGAATTACATCATCTAAATAAGCCAAGGTATCTTTTTTTCTTCCTGGTTTGTTATCTTTAAATAGCAAACTCATTTGTCAGCTAACGAAAGTTGGACTAAAGGATAATCAAAAGAAAAAATTCTAAAATGTGTAATTTGTTCCGTTATTTAAGATTAATGTTGCCTTATGCTTTTCCTCTGCATCTAAACCGATTTGCCAATATCCTGCTATTGATTCAAAACTAGTGTAATATTTTGAACCTCCTAGCAAATCAAAAATAGTATCAATTCTTGGTAACTTCATCACGTCCTCAACCGTGACGGCATTTAGTGATCTAAAGTCTATACATAATCTCCAGGTGTTATCTCTTTTCCTGACTATTACTAGTGGAGAACACCAGTCACTTAAACTTTCTTTAATTATTTCTTGATCTTCTATTTCTTTTATTTGGCTTTTTAGCCATGGTTTTAAATGATAAAGAGTTTTATATGGTGACTTTTTGGTTTAATGGCCCTCTGTGCATAACTTGTGCGTGATTAAGTGGGTTAATCCGGAACCCGCTTTTTGTCTTGCAACAGTCCATTTGAAATCCCAAAAAATATTTTCCCTCCTAGTTTTTACGTTTTCCGGTAAATGTTTTAAATCAAATTGTTGCAAAAAATCCGTTTTCGACATTCCATACTTTTCTTGTGGTTGCGATTTTAATGAGGATAAATGTTCATGGCTAGTGAAGTTTACGTTTAATTCTGGACTGTTTAGAGATTTGATTTCCGAATTTGAAATCTTTTCTACTGATCCAAGTTCTATCTGGTTCAGTTTTACTTTACTATTTCTTAGATTTCACAGTTTTAAGTATGTTATACCATTTTCAATTTTTATAACTTGATTTTCCACGAAAATCATGGGGTATTCTTTTATGGTGTATCCTCCTATCATGGTGTCCATGGTTTTCACCTTTCCTTCTTTTATATTTAATGTCGCTAGAACTTGAGCTGTCGTTCCCCCTTCTATGGTGATTTTCCGCTTATTTTTAGGTTATAATTCGAATCGTCACTTTCGTTATCTGTTGTTACGCAAATTTGCCTATTATTTTCATTTGTCTGGTTTATGGTTATTGTATCAGATATGGGTTCCCATACGATCCCATATTTTCTGATGGCATCTACTCCTAGAATACAAGGAAATGGTAGCTCCTTGCATATTATTACTGTTACTATTATTTCTTTATCCCCTGTGCTAAATTTAAATGGACATTCTCCCAAAATTGTCAGCCTGTGCCCTGTCACTGATGTCAGGGTATTCTGGTATCTCCTTACGCGATTTTTGACTCTAGGAGGAAACCTCTTAAAAACTTCCTCTCGGATTATTGATTTAGATGCACCTGTATCTAGTAAACATTGTAAATTTTGAAAACACTTAATGTTAGAACAACGCAGAATCGGTAGACTATTATTATTTGCATTTGTATCACAACATTCTAAACTATAGAGGGGTCTTTGTAAGGAAACAGCTCTGTCGACCCTTACAGGCTGGTTACTCCATTTAAATGCCCACAGTTTGGCCAAAAATGTCTAGGATTATCCCAGTTTTCTTCAGCGTTGCTACTTTAACCCTGAGAATTGTAAACCGTTTGCCTCCTAGGCCTAAATTCAGGAATATTATTAGGTGTTTGCCAAGTATTATTTGTTCCCTGCCCTCCTAAATTTCTGCCCCCCTGCGTTCTGCACTAAGCTATCTTGCTGTTTGAGATAAAATTCGCTCGTGACAGGGCCTTCTACAGTTTTCTTTGAACGTCCTGGCCGTAGCCATTTTGAAATATCAAATAGAGTGGTCTTTTGCAAAAACAATTAGCAAATAATTACGTTTATCTAAATGTATAAAAATAAGTAATACTTCAACAAAAACGGACGGGATCTTAATGACAATTGTGGAATGAAATCTAAAACATAAGAGAGCCTGACAGCTATCTAATGAGATAATTAATTTTTTTACAAAGAAAAAAAGCCCAAGAGGCTATCAAACTGAACCTGAAGCCATATGTAATTACAATATTTAGAGCCACCCATGTATGAAGGTAATAAAAACAAGCAAGATTTGTATGATTTAGTTCAATATTTATTGGACGTTAGACATTTATGTTTAAGGCTAGACCCCATGAAGACCATCGAACACCGTCTGTTATGCTTACTATAGCCAAGAGCAACACAAAATAAACCAAACTTGAGTTAAGCATAAAAATTAACATTTACTGGCTTCTGTTCTAAAGACTCTCTGGAAAAATAGATGTGAAGGATTTCTTATATGTGTATGAAATAAACCTCTGGGTTACAAATACAATTTAAGTTGAAACACAGCTTACGGATATATTCTAGGAATATATAAATTCAATTTCTGCAGCGGTTAGCACAAAGCTTTTGTTGCCGAATTTGTGGAAATGACTTTAAACTCTGACAACCTTTTCTAAAAAGATTCGTGGGGTGGGCTCCAGGGTTCAAACTACAGAACCAAAACTGCAAACTCTCTTACCGAATCTAAATAAATTTCAGACGATCAGTGAAAAAAACATCACTTTTCCCACTTACGTTAGTGAAAATGTTTTGTTTCTTTATAGAATATAGGATAGAGATTTATGCTGTTTGTCAATTTAACAATAAAAAGAAGGCAGTAAAATAAACAAAACACAAAAGCACATTGAAAATAGATAAAATAAGTTTGTCAAAAGCGACTAATCACAATAAAAGTTTAAAGAAAAACAACACATACCCTAAAGTAAAAGCAAAACAGAAAAAGTGGGAAAGAAGATAGCTTTGAGAAAACAGTTTATGGACCTCGCAGTCTTGGGCATTGCATCAAATTAATCTCAAGGAAACCTTGAGATTCACAAGGTTCGCAAATTAAAAGAGGTTTTTACATTTTGAAAAGAATGGCCTTAAAGCTCAAAACCGGTGTATTAACAAATGATATTTAGTCTACATTCGGCTGTCAGGAGGAAAGAGCTGAAACTACCATGTGGAAAAATCTGACAGTTGGATTAATCTGCCTGGTAAGGTCGTCTTAGATGTTGCCCGTAGTCAAGAATTAAACCGGTGTTTATACAGCATATGCTTTAGTTTGATAAAAAAAAACTTCCATTAAAGGAACAATAACGATCATTTGGAAATATATTACAATTAAACTTATTTGCGTGGTAAGACAGTTTTGCTTATATGCCCTATTTCAAACTGGGATATTCATAATTCAGTAACGAAAAGAGAATATATACAAATTCAAACTGAAAAGTAGGACTCAATTTCCTAGGGAACTTGAGGTCCAATTCATTTCGAGAAGAGGTATTAGCTAATCAAAGATTAATTTGTCCTTACATTAATTTGTGAGTTTATACAGGAAAAAGAATTTTGAAGAGGCGATTTCTGGTGAAATTTTTCATTTGCGAAACCAAAAAATTTTTCAAGATAAATAACACTAACCTTACTCCAATTCGTAAGACTATACTGTCTTTTTTCATTTATAAATTTAAAAAAAACGTGCTTAGAATTTGCAAAAGATTTGAAAAAGTTTTTCATATTCTGAAATTGCAAAGACCCTTAGCATAATACATCTTTGACAAGAGATCTTTGACACTGGATAAATGTATATCACCTTTACATATTGAGTTAAACAAATGGTTTTTGCTCAGAAAGTTCTTTAGTGACAATACAATTGGGAATTAAAAGTAAAACATCCTAAATAAGCATTGAACTGAAATTCGTTTTTTCCAGTAAACTATTTCCATTTTTTCCTCAACTATTTAATTAAAACTATTATAAATAAACCAAAAATATATAAATTATAATCTATATAAAAAAAATGAAAAAAAAAATATAGAAAAATAAATAAATAGCTGAATTAAAATGATAATAGATAAATAAAATATAAAAGAAAACAATAATAACCAATC
The DNA here is from genome assembly GCF_049724085.1 of Artemia sp. Qi Xiang Cuo. Taxonomy (NCBI): domain Eukaryota; kingdom Metazoa; phylum Arthropoda; class Branchiopoda; order Anostraca; family Artemiidae; genus Artemia; species Artemia sp. Qi Xiang Cuo. Next base: position 54,070,266 of record NC_142810.1, read on the forward strand.
CAAACTCCATCACTCATTATACTCAACTCCCTCTCCCCTCCCCCACCCTGCCCTTCCAACCTAACCTTAGCCCTTACCCATCCTTACATCTCCAGCTCCTCTTTCTCCCCTACCCAACCTACCAGCCATAATAAAATTTAACAGATTCCCCCCAAAAAATAATCTTTTAAATTCTTTTAAAACTGAGGTACATGTTTCGCCACTCTAATGCTCAATGGTATCTGATTCAATACTGATGGACCTAGGTGTTTCATTGAAAATGAAGACCTGGTACCACGACGCAAATCAAAAACTATATTATCACTTTAGCTAGTTCTATAATTATGCAGGTCACTATTAATTTGTTAAAAATTCTTATTCTTAAAAACATCAGAGGTTAAACTATTCTTACACTGAAACACAAATACTGCAGCTTGGTAATCTCTTATCTGACCTACTTTAAGGAGCTTCAGGGACCTAAAACAAGCATATGTGTCATGTACATCCTGGAAATACCTACCGATTGTTCTAACAACTTTTTTTGTTGCTTTATTTTGTAGAACTTGCACTCTTTTATAGTTGCATAAGAAGTTACTGCTCCATAGGAGGCAACCGTAGGAGATATATGGATAAACCAACGAATAATATATAGTTAAAAGTATTCTTTGAGGGAGAAAGTTCTGCAGACGTCGAAGTATTCCTACCCCACGGGCAATGTTCGATGAAATTGCGTCACTGTGACAGTTTCATGCTAGATAGCAATCAAAATAAAAACTAAGGTAGCGGAGATGATTAACTTGCTGAACTAGATTACCACATAAATTTACCTGGCAAGACACATCCAGTGGTATACCATCTCTGCAAAACGTCAGTAAAAATGTCTTGCGAACATTTACACACAACAAACTTAATGAAGTGAAAATCTCCAGCCTTTCCAATGCGAGATTCGCTTTTCTCACCAGGTCCTTCAAAGAAGTAGTAAAACATTTCTTACACATGTCACTTGAAAATGTTTCTCTCCAGTATCCGTTCTTTGATGATCAAGTAAATTGGAATTTGTAGTACAATATTTCCTGTACATATCACATTAGTAAAGTTATTTTCCTATATGAGTTCTTTGATGAGAAGATACGTGGGATTTTTGGTTAAATGTTTTTTTCACACATGTCACATTTAAAAGGCTTTTTTCCAGTGTGAGTTCTTCGATGAGAAGAGAGGCTAGTTTTTTGACGGAATGTTTTATTGCATATATCACATTTGAAAGTTTTTTTCCAGTATGAATTCTTTGATGAGAATATAGTTGGGATTTTTGGAAGAATGTCTTATCACACATTTCACATTTGAAAAGTTTTTCTCCAGATTGAATTCTTTTATGATAAGATAGGCTCGATTGATGACCGAGTGTTTTATCGCATATATCGCATTGGAAAGGTTTCTCCCCCGCATGCATTCTTTGATGATCAACTAAATTGGAATTTGTGGTAAAATATTTCCTGCGCATATCACATTCGTAAGGCTATTATCCTGTATGAGTTCTTTGATGAGAAGATACGTGGGATTTTCGGTTAAATGTTTTTTTCACACATGTCACATTTAAAAGGCTTTTCTCCAGTGTGAGTTCTTCGATGAGAAGATAGGCTAGTTTTTTGACGGAATGTTTTATTGCATATATCATATTTGAAAGGTTTTTCTCCAGTATGAATTCTTTGATGAGAATATAGTCGGGATTTTTGGAAGAATGTCTTATCACATATTTCACATTTGAAAAGTTTTTCTCCAGCTTGAATTCTTTTATGATAAGATAGGCTCGTTTGATGACCGAGTGTTTTATCGCATATATCGCATTGGAAAGGTTTCTCCCCCGTATGCATTCTTTGATGATCAAGAAGATTGGAATTTGTAGTACAATATTTCCTGTACATATCACATTAGTAAAGTTATTTTCCTATATGAGTTCTTTGATGAGAAGATACGTGGGATTTTTGGTTGAATGTTTTATCACACTTGGCACATTTAAAAGGTTTTTCTCCAGTATGAGTTTTTTGATGATAAGATAGGCTAGTTTTTTGACGGAATGTTTTATTGCATATGTCACATTTGTAAGGGTTTTCTCCAGTATGACTTCTTTGATGAGAATATAGTTGCGATTTTAGGGTGAATGTCTTATCACACATTTCACATTTGAAAAGTTTTTCTCCAGCATGAATTTTCTTATGATAAGATAGGGTCGATTTTTGCCCGAATGTTTTATCGCATATGTCGCATTGGAAAGGTTTTTCTACAGTATGAACTCTTTGGTGATAATTTAGGTTGGATTTTTGGGAGAATGTTTTATCACATATGGCACATCTGAAAGGTTTATCTCCAGTATGCGCTCTTTGATGAACAAGTAAATTGGAATTACAACTAAAACATTTCCTGCATATATCACATTGGAAAGATTTTCTTCCAGTTTGATTTGTTGGGTTATCCGTAAGGGGGGAACCTGAAACAATGTAAAATTCACATAAAACGAATCGAAAAGTCTTGTTATTTTGGGGGGCACTCAATTCAGCTTTTAACTCTTTTATCATTGAATAGCCACTATAATTTAGTTTTAACACACCTTGTCTTAGTGACAAATTTGCAAGAGCCAATTTGAGGTATTCTTAATTATAAATTCTTAGGCTTGCGGTTGTTAATGAGTTTACGTCAAGATGAGTTTGTCTGAAAAATATCGCAATAAATTTTGCCAAGAACTGCATTAACTCAGTACTGATTAAATGATTAATTTATTTGCAAACTACATATTTTTTTTTCAGGAGTATAATTTTATTTGCACACAATTTACAAAAAACAAACGCCAAGGAACCTTTCGGTTCGTTAGGCCAACTCTAACTTCCAACACACAATTCAATATAAATAGATAAAAACAAAACATTATCCCCCGCCGACGGGCTAACCAAACAACACAACTAGAAATTTCATTATGGCACTACTAAGAAAAAAAAATCAAACAAATTGATAAATATTATTACAAAAATCCCTCAATTTTCCCTAGAAACTACTTCGGTTATGCTAACGGACAACCCCAATTGGTAAATGACTCCAGAAGATCGGCAGGATATGCCGAGAAGAGAACTGTGACCGGGTTGTTTCACTCTGCGGCCGCCGAAATGCATCTGCATTTCTTGTATTATAATTGTGAAGATCCACACCAGTCATAAACATGCCATTAAAACATTCTGAGGTAAAGTTATTTATAATATCAAACATTAGCATAGATCAATAAAAAAGGAATATACCTGCTAGAGGAAGAATATTCAGTTTTAAATACACATTTCTCACTGAATCTCTCGGTCCATACTTTGCTAAAATCCTAATGGCAGAATTCTGCAAAGCTGTAAGTCGTTTCAGATGGGATTGAAAAGTTGAAGATCATACCGAACAACAATATAAAAGGTAACAATGGACAAGTGAAAAATACAAAAGTCTAAGGACAATTTTCGGACAAATATGCTTCAATTTCCCAATAATTCCAATATTACGGGCAATGTTAGATGTTATACAATTTATATGATCTGAAAAACTAAGCGTCTTAATAAGCATTGCTTATATAAACCATAAAGGCAAGGTAATAAAGCAACTGATAAAAGATGGCTGTAATCCTTTGACTCTCAACCGATGATTCATTCATTACTTGGCAAAGGTAAGGAGAAAGAGAAGTTGCTAAAAAGAAAGACCTCAGGGCTTGCTCCCACCATGGCAAAAGTGGAAACGTGTCTAAACTAGATGGAAATGGTAAACTAGATGGAACTAAATTCGACCATCCTCCATGATAGATAGACTTATGTATTAACAAATGAAAACACATTATTTTTATACAATCCTAAAAAGGGCTTATTCCAGATTTGCCTCTCAGATCACTTGGACTATCTACCTTGGCTTTTTCTACAATTAGCCATGTCTTGATGCCTGCAAAATACTTGATTGTAATTCATTAAAGTCATTAATTCAAGAAGTCAATTAAATTCATTGATTAATTTAATTAAAATCAAGTATTTTGCAGGCATGAAGACATGGCTAATTGTAGAAAAAGCCAAGACAGATAGTCTTGTTTGTAACTATCAAGACAGATAGTTTTTAAGATAGTATCAAAAAGATGTCATTTTATTTGTTGATAGATAAGACCAAACTGGGCGTTCCACTTTGCCCTTAATCTTAACTGTATTCACGTACATTCTGAATTGACAAACAGCACAGGATGGTGGGGGAAAAGGTACTAGCCCGGGGGAATAAAATTATACCCATTAAATATCATGTATAACTATAATACGAAAAAGGTGCCAATCTTTCTGTTAAAATGTATATATGAATCCTCTATTTCAAATGAGCTAAATACAGAATTTTGAAGCTTGGCGCATGTGCTGCACGAATAAAGCCCTCCCTAGAGGCGCATTTTCAGACCTTCAAACCAAAGCGCCTGATAAAAGACTTCTAAAATCCTTTGACCCTCAACCGATTATTTATTCATCAAAAACAAAAATGAATATACTCTCATTATACCTTTTTGTTAAAAAACTTAATAGCAAACTATATTTTTTCATCCAAACAATACTTCTTTAATCTATTTTTAAATAAACCGATGCACACAGCCCCGAAATGCCAGTTTAAACGTTATTATGGAGCTAAAGAACCAATAGTGAAGCTGGGCAGGTGGGGTGTTTCAGTTCTCAACAACGAAATTATCGGCATTTCTGAAATCATACAAGTGAAGGGTATTATTAATACAAAGGAACCGGCTACTGGCCCTACTCCTGAATCTACTGTTCAGTAGGAGCTTCCCCCAGGTCACTCAGCGCCACCTCATGTGACGGATAGAGAAATGCCCTAAATATTTGCAGGGTACCTTCATAGGAGGAGCGGACCAAGGGGGGTGCGGACCTTGGGGGGTGCTATGGACCCTGGGAGTCCATAATAGAAACTAGGGCACATTCACCCGGGGCCGTAAATAAAAGGCGGGTGAGGACGAGTACACCTCAAATATAAAATCATCAGGGCCCAAGAGTTTCTGCACGCGCCTCATAAGTTAAAAACCTTCTCCCAGTAATTGGTTAATTTTCATGATGTCGGAGAACGCCATTGTGGGAGGATCCTCTATAGGAAGAAAACTTTGACAGGGTTTAAGATCTAGATCTATGGACAACTGTCCTGCAAAAGGCTGCTTCGACCCTGTCAGGTTACCCATCAGACTGGGGACCTTGCGGTCAACTCTATTCCCACTTGAGGGATGACACCTCAAGAGGAAATTATTGCCTAGTAAACAATACAGCATTCTCACGAGATTCTGATTCATGGATAATTCTTCTGGACTTGGCCTGTTCTGGCAGGTGCTCTCAGGCTGAAAAACCTCTTCCTTGCTAATTTCTCTACTAGTGGTTGCCTACCCGTAGTAGCATAATATTGTGGGCATGAATATGTTTATTATCTTACTATAAATCTTGGATCATTCTTGACAAACCCTTAGGATAAAATCGAAAATTATTTAAAATATTAAATGGTTATTCGATTTGAAGAAATTCCAGAGAATTATTTAATAAAATAGAAATTGGGAGTTTAAATGGAGAATATAACAACAAAATAATGAATTATTTAAAACACTACTTAGTTATTCAATGTTATTCAAAATTAGACCATCCTTGACAAACCCTTAGGATAAAATAGAGAATTATTTAAAATACTATTTAGTTATTCAATATGAAGAAATTCCAGAGAATTATTAAATAAAATAGAGAACTAAAATAGAGAGTTATAAGGAGAAAATAGTGAATAATTTAATATACTACTTAGTTATTCAATGTGCAAAAATTCTGTCAATTGACGTCAATTCAACTGAAACATACACAAGAAGCTCAAGATATTTGAAACATACCTTTGTCCCTGCCACTTTTTGATTCAAGTTTAAGATAACCAAAATTGGGTTTGCAATCGACAGATATACCAGAAGAACTAACCAAAAGATTGTCTTCATGTTCCATTGATAATAAAGGAGAAAGACCTTTATCGTCGTTTGAGGATTCTTCTCTATGTTCTGTGAAAGTTACAATAGAAATCACATAAAAATACTCATAACAAATAAGCTTGTTACTAACAAAACATTTAAAATTAACACAATTTTTACAGTGCATTTCCTGGATGATTAATAGGTTATAATTTTAATAAAAAGTATTTTTTTGGGAAGACAGCAAATTACGGCAAGCTTTGTGAAAAAATTTCTCTATCCTGGTTGCTGCAATAGCTGTTATCTAGTGAACATCAAACGGCCCATAGTGACAGAAGAACAAGACTACTTTTGAAAAAAAAGCTGTTTACAGAGAAAAACAAGGCATTTTATACTTATTAGTAACTTAGCACTCAGGTGACTATGGTGATTGGCCGGAATGGCAACTATTGTTTCGTTTTATCTTAATAGTAAAAATTTACAGCAAGACCAAATTTTTGGGAAATTCCAAAAAGAGCGGCATAAGAATCGTAAGATCCCCACTGAAATAACCATAGTCAATATTCTTTATCGTTGGTTTTCAGCTGCTCATATTAAAGAGCCAAAAAGTCCTAATCTAGCTTGGGTACTATTGATATGTCTTTTCGAACAAAGAGTATCCCGTTGAAAACTACCTGGGTGAAAACCCTAAGCCAGAGCTTTATGATCTTCTGTCTGGAACGCTCACCATCTCTAATTATAAAATAATAAAGTAAAAATGTCTTTATCTTCGTTGGAGGATTCATCTTTAGGTTCTACGAAAGTTAAAATAGGAATCACATAAAAATTTTCATAACAAATAATTTTGTTACTTATTAAACAGTTAAAAAGTAAAACACTTTTTACATGGTATTTCATGGATGAGTAAAGGGTAGGCTAGTGATTTTAAGTTACAAAACAAAAATTACTATTATTGTTGGCATCATTAATGTAATTAACTCTGTTTGCTTGTGTTCACACAATTGTTTCACACAAATAACACCAAAAAAGGCCGTCGTCTGACCTTTTTTCCCCCAAGGACAAACTGTAGGTAACAAAATCAATTTTTACTAACCATTCTAGTCTCCATATCCCCTTATGAGATAATTGTCCCCAAAAAATGGGACCAGTAGACATAGATTTTCAAAACTCTAACTACTAGACCATCCAGTAAATATATATTTGAGTTTCTATTGTATTCCAAGGGAGTCTAAAGTGCAATATTTATTTTGGCAAACACACCTGCAGAAATATATCGAAAAGCATACCACTGTCCATGTTAACATTTGACTCCATTTTCAGACGGTGGCAATTGGGTTCGAGTTTGGTCGATATGTCTTGATACCAACTTAAAAGATTATCTCCTTTTACAGGTATTAAAATAGAATTAGTACATCCAGATAGATTTTTGTCATCATTTGGTAGAGGATCTTCAAGTTCTAAAAAGAAATAAATAAGGTGAATCTCCTTAAGAAATCTCAGGGCAAGGATTTATTGATGATAAAGACACTTTTAAGACACCAAAAAAGTTTTGCAAGATCGGTATATGGATTAGCCGACTGTCTTTGTTTTGTTTTTTTCATTCCACAATTAAACAATTTATGGTATATAACTATAAATTAGGCAAAAGTAGGAAACCTGATTACCTGATACCAGTAGGAAACAAAACAAAGAAAAATCAATGTTTGGAGCCAAACATGAACGAAAACAATATCAATCTTATACTAGGTCCAGAAAAAACGACAGTCTAAAAGTACAAATTAAAATCTATCAGTATAATCAAGTTAACATTATCTAATAGTCTTTGTTTCACACAACAGTTCATGCTGAGGGGAAGCTAGCTGCAGCAAAAATTTTATGCGATCGGTTAGTCAAAACATTTCTGAACAACATTTTGATACAGCCATTTTCTTGAACGTAGTTGAAGGGTCCAGAAATTATGTCTTCGAGTATGACACCCCCCCCCCCCACAGCCCCCAAGACTAAGGTTGTAAATTGTGCCCTGGGGGTATATACGGTTTTTATAGAAAGTGTTGTCATAGAAATTTAAAAAGGGGCTCATTCGATAGGAAATTTAAGGTAAATTTAAAGGATTTAAGGTAAGACTAGGGAAGAATGTTTGTTTTGGCTGCTATTTGGGTGGCTATCTTTTTAAGATAGCTGCGGCAAGAATTTTATGGGACATTAAAACCAAGCACATATTGTTTCCCTGCAAAAAATTGCAAGGATTTAAGGTAAGACTAGGGAAGAATGTTTGTTTTGGCTGCTATTTGGGTGGCTATCTTTTTAAGATAGCTGCAGCAAAAATTCTATGGGACACTAAAAACCAAGCACACATTGTTTCCTGGCAAACAATTGAAAGGATTTAAGGCAAGACTAGGGAAGAATGTTTGTTTTGGCTGCTGTTTGGGTGGCTATCTTTTTAAGATTAATTAAAAAAAAAACTTTCCGTAAAATATGTTTTTCAAAGAAAAGTAATGGCCTTTTTAAACTTAAGCTCATAATATACAAATACATGTAAAATTTAAAACTCAAAACGACCAGAAATTACTATTAAAGAATGAAAGACACCCAAAACGAACAGAAATCAAATAAAAAATCATAGCAAACACATACAACAAGTAATAATATAAATGAATAAATAGATCTTAAAGCGAGTAATCCTTAGATTGAATATGAATATCAAGCTTAAAACGAAAAAAAAATTTTCCTATTGAAGCATAAATGAAACTTAAAACGAACAGAAATTAAATAAACAATCAATGAAAAAAAATAACATACAATAGATATTAATGCAAATTAATAAATAAATCTTAAAACGAGTGAAACTTAAACTGAATATGCAATTCAAGCTTGAAACGAACAAAAATCACCACAAACAAGAGTTTGCTTATGACCTCCTTCTCTCACTGTAAAAGTCTAAAACCTACTGCTTCATTGGCGCTGTACTGAAAACCAATTTTATGACAAATATTTTCTTTTGTACTTAATGTTGAAAATAAACATTAAAATTATAGTAACATTTTGAACTGATGAGCTTTCAGGAATTAATATCATTATACATCGAATATTCAGTTTATATTTATTAGCTCTTTTTAAAATAGTTAAAGACGAACATAGTTTCTCTACAAACAAGTGTTTGGATACTGCCTCCTTTCCTAACTGTAAATAAAAACCAAAAGCCTACTGCGTCATCGGCGCTTAACTGAAAACGGATTATATTACAAATATTTTCTGTTCCAGTTCTTACAGTGTTGAAAATAAAAATACAATTACAGTTAAATAAATTCTTGAACTGATTGATCTTTCCACAATTAATATCATTATACATATCATTATACATCAAATATTCAATTTGATGTTGTTTATACTTTCTAAGACTGTTCAAGACGCATAAAGTTTTCAGTAAAGCGCCAATGACGCGGTAGGTTTTAGACTTTTACACTGAAAGAAGGAGGTCATACGCCTCCCCCTGTGCCCTGGGGGGTTGTATTGACACCGAAGTTTTTCTTATCCGACCTTTGAACAATTTTTTTTAACAAGATTTCTATCTCAAAATTTTCCTCAGATGGGTTTGGAAAAAGAAGGCGGGGGAGGGCTAGATGCCCTCGGATAACTTTTGAATATTAAAAAGGGAGCGCGAACTTTAAATATCCAATCAAATGAGCCCATTCTGAAGTTTATACGAGCATCCCTTTCATAAAAACATTATATGCCCAAGGGTATAACTTACAACGCCTGCCCCTGGGCTCTGAGGGGTTGTGATAACACCTGAGTTTTTGTTATCTGCCTTTTAAGAAATTTTTAACTTAATGCCTATCTCAAAAATTTTTATTGGATGCATTTAGGGAAAAGAGGGCGTGGAGTGGGGCTAGTTGCCCTCCAATCTCTATTGACTCTAAAAAACTTAACTAGAACTTTTAATTTCCAATCAAATGAGTCGTCTCTGAATCTTTTACGAGAATCCCTTCAATAAGAACCATACATTCAACCAGGGCCCTGGGGGGCAGTGTTGACCCCTGAGTTTTCGTTATATGGTCTTTGAACTATTAAAAAAAACTATCTTAAAGTTCTTATGGGATGGGTTTGAAGAAAAAAAGGCGTGGGGGGGGGGCTATATGGCCTCTAATCTCTTTTGAATCTTAGCAAATGAACTACAACTTTCAATGTCCAATCAAATGACCCCTCTTTGAAACTTGTAGGACCATCCTTTTCACCAGACCTATATATACCCCCTAGGCATAACTTGGTGGGTTGTGTCGACACCTGAATTTTTGTTATATGATCTTTGAACTATTTTTAACAAAATAGCTATCTTAAAATTTTTATTGGATGCATTTGGGGGGGGGGGGGAAGCTGTTTAACCTCCAATGTCTTTTTAACGCTTAAAAAGTGAACAAGAAATTTCAATTTCCAATCAAATGAGCCCTCTCTGAAGGTTATACGAGCATTCCTTCCATATGAAGCATACATGCCCCCAGGGAATAACTTATAACCCTTGCCCCTGAAGACTGTGGGGGGAATTTCCTGCTCAAACATATAATTTCCAGAAATTTCAACTACGTTGAACAAAATGGCTACATCAAAATTTTGATTGGATGTGTTTGGGGAAATGGTGGGCGTGGAAGGGGTTTCAGTTACCTTAAAATCACTTTCGACTATTAAAAAGGGAACTAGCCATTTAAATTTCCAATCGAATGAACCCTTTCTGTTTCTACGTTTCTACGACAGTTCTGTTTCTACGACAGTTCTACGACTTCTGTTCGAAGTTTCTACGACAACGTTGTTTATACAAAACCTTATATGCCCCCAGGGCATAACTTACAACCCCTGCCCTGAGGGCTGTGAGGAAGTTGTCATCCTCAAAGACCTAATTTCCAGAACTTGAAACTACTGGCTGTCTCAAAATTTTGATTGGATGTGTTTGGGGAAAAGGTGGGCGTGAGAGGGGGGTTAGTTGTCCTCCAATCATTTTCGACAATTAAGAATGGAACTACTTATATCATTTTCCAGTCGAATGAGTCTTGTTTGAAGTCTCTACGGAAACGCTTTCTACAGTAACCTTATATGCCCCCAGGGTCGAACCTACAACTCTTGCCTTGAGGGTTGTGGGGGAATGTCCTTGACAAAAACATATTTTCTATCTGGAGATCACCTACAATGAACAAAATGGCTCTCTCGAAATTTTGATTGGTTGTATTCAGGGGAATGATGGGCGTGGGGGGGGGGGGCTAGTGACACTCCAATCATTTACGACTATGCGAAAGGGCACTATCCCTTCTAATTTCCAGTGGAATGAGCCTTTTTGGAAGTTTCTACGACAACACCTTCTATAAAAACCTTATATGTCCCCAGGTCATAACTTGAAACCCTTGCCCTGAGGGCTGTGGAAGAGCGTCCTCCTCAAAAACATATTTTCTATCTGGAAATCAACTGCGCTGAACAAAATGGCTATCTCAACATTTTGATTTGATATGTATGGGGAAATGATGGGCGTGGGGGGGCTGGTTGCTCTCAAATCACTTTCGACTATTAAAAAGGGCACTAACCCTTTGAATTTCCAATCGAATGAGCCTGTTTTGAAGTTTCTACGACTAGTCCGGGAGCCACTAAAGCGTATCTAGTTTATTTCTGAGTTGAGGTGGTCAGAAAGACACAGTCAGTTTGACAATAGTTTCCGACTATATTAACTACGCTGAATCCGAATATGGGTGGTGGCAAAGTTGGAGATCACGGCTTGACCTTGTAAAATAAAAAAAACACCCTTTTTAGGCCTATAAAACGTGTACAGACTGTTTATTCTTTTCTTAGGTTGTACCCCTCCGATCTAGTGGCGCAACATCTCATTGTGGTCCTAATATAGTCTTCTCTTAGAATATGTTAAATTTTTTCCGATATCTTGTATAACCCAGGAGCTACAAGCTAATGTTTATTAATTTTCCCCGAAAATCTCAAAATTCAAAGGTTCATTTTCAACTAAACCACGAATCTCGGACCTTTCTATAATTTTCGTGTTTTTCATTCTTTTCCAGAATTTACCTTTCGTATTTAGCTTCACATTGCCATAAAGTTCAAAGCTTAAACTGTTCGGTGAAGCCGTGTAGAATTTTTTGAAAAAGATATAGGCCAAAAAATATATGCAAAAATACATTTTTCAAAAATGACGATGTGGCACATCTTTTATGCTTGAATTTAACGCCAAATCCGAATATGAACTTTACTTTTCAACCAAATATGAACTTTTTTTTTGTCTTAATTCAAAATGGGACATTTTCATTGATTTTCAGTTTATCTGCTGATAAGAATGGGACAGTGACATTCACCCTGCAAATCCTAAGCCAAGAACCTGCCCTGGTCATCTTCAAAGATTGCCCTCTGTTAAGCCAACCTTTCAATGTAGCTGTAAAATATCAAGTGATTGTGAGTGTTTAAAAACATTTTTTATGTCACGTGTGCAGTGGGCAACAGCCCGTAAGCGCTATCAACAACAAAAACAATTTTGTCAACTCTATTGCTGATTAAACTTGAGGTTGGTAGTGTGATTGAAAAGATGTACTGTTAGTGGTTAGACCTAAGAATAGGAACTGAACGATGCCTAATGCCTGCCTTATGTAACTATATAATGTCATGGACGGGTAGGCTAAATAACTTTCAGATTGCTGGAAATGAGTAATAGGCTTCAAGATGAAAACTCAAGACCAGGTTGGAATTAAGATTGAGTTTTTAATCTCAAACTGTCTGATGAACATATTGTAACATTTCTATGTAGACTTGGCGTATACTGTAATTATGCTAAGTTAGATCAGGGATTTTTTAGGGTATGTTAGTCTTGATGTTACTGAGACCAACTTAAGCCAATCTACTGCAAATCTGTTATTTTGGATGCCCTATGCCAAATGCTGGGTATATCTAACATTTGGCATAGCCTACCCTAGCCTACAGTTAGGGATATTACTTGTCTTATGTACTGCCATCAACATAATGTACTACTTCACCCCTGCAGTAGTACACCATGGGATCTGTACCTCAGAATTTGAGTACTACACCCCACCATCTGTAAAACATTAAACATGGCTTAGGCCCTACTATGCTATACATGGAGTAGTACACTTGGTTAGACATAGGTCTAACCTATGTCCTTAAACGTATTAAAACTTTGAGCGGGTACGAAGTCAAGTTTTCTCGGGTTCATTCGCACCTCTGCAAGTTTAGAAAGTTGGCCTAGCAAAGTTCCGATTAACACGGTCACGGGAACTGATGTCGTGGTAGATTTCATGCCGTTAATCAGGTCGCAAGTGCCAGACAAAACCGAAACCGTTGAGGCATTTTCGAAACGAATCCTTGCAAGGCTCTTAAATCGACCCCCAAAATCTACATACGAGCTGCATATTGTAGCTGATCGGTATGACGGAGTGTTCGGCCTGGTAAAATCCTATTGTTCTAAAAGACAGTAGTGGATGTCATGAGCGGAAAGGAAATACAGTGACAAAGAGTTTTATCGTTACGAAGAGCATGGTGCTAGAAAACTGGGATATTTTACTTATGCAGTCAGAGAGTAAGGCAAGACTTATCGAATGTATTTTTGAATTATGGAGCCATGTCTGTCTTTCTGAATTAAGATTTACCATTTACCTCTCTGGTGGATTCAGTGATAGAATGAAGGTGCTAAAGCTGGTCCCATCCAAAATGACTGTAGATCCGAACCTGGACTACGAAGCAAACTTGTGCAGCACACATGAAGAAGCATACACGCGTGCTGCTCTCCATGTTGCCGAATGCTACAGAAATGGATGTTCCCAAGTAACTGTTGAAGCAAATGACAAAGACATTGTTGTCATTTTATTACAGAACTATCGCGAAATATTCCTCTACAGGTGGTACCCAGGCTATGAACCCGAGCTCTACGTTCAGTTCCATTGACAAAGTCTTTCCGATCCAGAAAATTGTGAATAGTACATCGTGGGCTGTTGTAGAGTCAATAGGGCTGCTGCATTGCATTAGTGGATGTGATACGGTCAGTTATTTCTTCTCGAAGGGCAAAAAAATATTTGCTACATATGCTGCTAAATCACAGCTCATTCAAGAAATGGCCGATCTGACACGGAAAGTGATATCAAAAACATCATTATGTACGTGCCCGAAATCTTGCGGATCTGTAAGAAATTGACTGTATCGGTGAATAGCAAAAAACAGTCCGAATTTGATTCTCTCAATGACCTCCGAATTCATTTATTCCGCAGAAAAAAAAACTTGAACAGCTTACCCCCAACAGATGGTTTTTTCGTATCTCACGTCAAGAGAGCTACACTATAGTGGAGCATTATTCTTCAGACTGTGATTCCTAAGCCCTATATCTTCAACCCACTTGAGTTTGGCTGGACCCATCACGACATTTTAGGAGTTAGTCCAGCGACTTCAGCGCTGACCCCCTGGCCTCCATCTGTCAACAAGGCTTTAACCTTTTGTTATTGTAAAACTGTATGTGGTAAAAAGTGCCCTTGTTTGGGGATAAAGCCATGCGACATTCTTTGCGCATGTGGTGGGCGATGTGGGGCTGACAGCGACGATCCGGACGAGGATTAGTGGAATTTTTTTTGTATGTTTGAGGAAAACCATTGGGATGTGCGGGAATTGTATTGTGACAAGCTTTACCTGTAGCTTTACTTATAGTGCTTAAAATAATAAACACTCTTTAATCAGGTTTAAGTTTTCAGCTTCTGTCGATCATGGTTCTTCCGTGTCCGTTTACTACCTTGCAAAGCTTCGTAGGTTCGTTATAATCTGGATTTACAACTATATTTGCAAGAAAATCAGAGTAATAGCAAATTAAATAGCATATAGCAACTAAAGTTGAAACACGATGACCAAGTTAACACTGCCGTTGGACTCGGCGTCAAAATTTGGCATAAAAAAATGTCCTGCAGTACCGTTTATCCAAAAAAAAATTTCGGCCTACAAATAAGTAATTAGCCTATAACAAACGAAGTTAAGATTGGGCTGTGAAGTAAAGTTCATATTCGGATTTGGCGTTAAATTCTAGCATCATTGTCACGTCATCATTTTGGACAAATGTATTTTTGCATATATTTTTAGGCCTACACTTTTTCAAAAAATTCTAGACGGCTTCACCGAACAGTTTAAGCTTTGAACTTTACGGCAATGTGAAGCCAAATACAAAAGGTAAATTCTGGAAAATAATTAACAACAAAAAATTATTAGAAAGGTCCGAAATACGTGGTTTAGTTGAAAATGAACCTTTTCGAAGAAAAATTAATTAATATTAGGCTATACCTCCTGGGCTATACAATATATGGGAAAAAACTTAACATATTCTATGAGAAGATCATATTAGGACCAAATTGAGATGTTGCACCACTAAATCGGAGTGGTACAACCTTAGAAAAAAATAAACAGTCTATACACGTCTTATAGGCCTAAAAAGAGTGGTTTTGGCTTTTACAAGGTCAAGCCGTGATCTCCAGCTTTGCCACCGCCCATACTTGGATTCAGCGTGATCGATATAGTCGAGACTATTGTCAAACTGACTGTGTCTTCCTGACCACCTAGTTGTCACATTATAGTGGTCTGGATCCCGGACTAGACAACGCCTTCTATACAAACCTTATATGCCCCCAGGGCATAACTTAAAACCCTTGCCCTGAGGGTTGTGGGGGAGTGGCCTCCTGAAAAACATATTTTCTATCTGGAAATCGACTACGTTGAACAAAATGGCTATCTCAAAATTACCCTCCAATCGCTTTCGACTATTAAAAGGGACACTAGAACTCTCGATTTCCAATCGAATGAGCTCCCTTTAAAGTTTCTACGACGACCCCTTCCATTTTAAGTGCCTCTGGGGAAAAAAAACAAAAAAATTGGAGCCGTATGGCCTTTACTATAGGCAACGCTAAAGCGTTGCCTCCGATAGCTGCAGCAAAAATTCTATGGGACATTAAAAACCAAGCACACATTTTTCCCCTGCAAACTATTGTAAGGATTTAAGGCAACACTAGGGAAGAATGTTTGTTTTGGCTGCTTTTTGGGTGGCTACCTTTTTGAGATAACTGCAGCAAAAATTCTATGGGGCATTCAAAACCAAGCACACATTGTTTCCCTGCAAACAATTGGAAGGATTTAAGGCAAGACTAGGGAAGAATGTTTGTTTTGGCTGCTATTTGGGTGGCTATATTTTTAAGATAGCTGCAGAAAAAATTCTATGAGACATTGAAAACCAAGCACACATTGTTTCCCTGCAAACAATTGGAAGGATTTAAGGCAAAATTAGGGAAGAATGTTTGTTTTGGCTGCTATTTGGGTGGCTATCTTTTTAAGATAGCTGCGGCAAGAATACTATAGGACATTAAAAACCAAGCACACAGTGTTTCCCTGCAAACAATTGGAAGGATTTAAGGCAAGACTAGGGAAGAATGTTTGTTTTGGCAGCTATTTGTGTGGCTATCTTTTTAAGATAGCTGCGGCAAGAATTCTATGTGACAATAAAAACCAAGCACACATTGTGTCCCTGCAAACAATCGGAAGGATTTAAGGCAAGACTAGGGAAGAATGTTTTTTTTGGCTGCTATTTGGGTGGCTATATTTTTAAGACAGCTGCAGCAAAAATTCTATGGGACAGTAAAAACCAATCACACATTTTTTCCCTGCAAACAATTGGAGGGATTTAAGACAAGACTAGGGAATAATGTTTGTTTTGGCTGCTATTTGGGTGGCTATCTTTTTAAGATAGCTGCAGCAAAAATTCTAAGGGACATTAAAAACCAAGCACACATTGTTTACTTGCAAACAATCGGAAGGATTCAAGGCAAGACTAGGGAATAATGTTCATGTTTTGGCTGCTATTTGAGTGGCTATCTTTTGAAGATAGTTGCGGCAAGAATAATATGTGACATTAAAAACCAAGCACACCTTGTGACCCTGCAAACAATTGGAAGGATTTAAGGCAAGACTAGGGAAGAATGTTTGTTTTGGCTGCTATTTGGGTGGCTATCTTTTTAAGATAGCTGCAGCAAGAATTCTATGGGACATTAAAAACCAAGCACACATTGTTTCCCTACAAACAATTGGAAGGATTTAAGGCAAGACTAGGGAAGAATGTTTGTTTTGGCTGCTATTTGGGTGGCTATCTTTTGAAGATAGCTGCGTAAAGAATTCTATGGGACATTAAAAACCAAGCACACATTCTTTCCCTGCAAACAATTGGAAGGATTTAAGGCAAGACTAGGGAAGAATGTGTGTTTTGGCTGCTATTTGGGTGGCTATCTTTTTAAGATAGCTGCAGCAAGAATTCTCTGGGACATTAAAAACCAAGCACACATTGTTTCCCTGCAAACAATTGGAAGGATTTAAGGCAAGACTAGGGAAGAATGTTTGTTTTGGCTGCTATTTGGGTTGCTATCTTTTTAAGATAGCTGCGGCAAGAATTCTAAGGGACATTAAAAACCAAGCACACATTGTTTCCCTGCAAACAATTGGAAGGATGTAAGGCAAGACTAGGGAAGAATGTTTGTTTTGGCTGCTATTTGGGTGACTATCTTTTTAAGATAGCTGCGGCAAGAATTCTATGGGACATAAAAAACCAAGCACACATTGTATCCCTGCAAACAATTGGAAGGATTTAAGGCAAGACTAGGGAAGAATGTTTGTTTTGGCTGCTATTTGGGTGGCTATCTTTTTAAAATAGCTGCGGCAAGAATTCTATGGGACACTAAAAGCCAAGCATACATTGTTTCCCTGCAAACAATTGGAAGGATTTAAGGCAAGACTAGGGAAGAATGTTTGTTTTGGCTGCTATTTGGGTGACTATCTTTTTAAGATAGCTGCGGCAAGAATTCTCTGGGACATTAAAAACCAAGGACACAGTGTTTCCCTGCAAACAATTGGATGGATTTAAGGCAAGACTAGGGAAGAATGTTTGTTTTGGCTGCTATTTGGGTGGCTATCTTTTTAAGATAGCTACGGCAAGAATTCTATGGGACATTAAAAACCAAGCACACATTGTTTCCCTGCAAACAATTGGAAGGATTTAAGGCAAGACTAGGGAAGAATGTTTGTTTTGGCTGCTATTTCGGTGACTATCTTTTTATGATAGCTGCGGCAAGAATTCTATGGGACATTAAAAACCAAGCACACATTGTTTCCCTGCAAACAATTGGAAGCATTTAAGGCAAGACTAGGGAAGAATGTTTGTTTTGGCTGCTATTTGGGTGGCTATCTTTGTAAGATAGCTGCGGCAAGAATTCTATGGGACATTAAAAACCAAGCACACATTGTTTCCCTGCAAACAATTGGAAGGATTTAAGGCAAGACTAGGTAAGAATGTTTGTTTTGGCAGCTATTTGGGTGGCTATCAATTTAAGATAGCTGCGGCAAGAATTCTATGGGACATTAAAAACCAAGCACACATTGTTTCCCTGCAAACAATAGGAAGGATTTAAGGCAAGACTAGGGAAGAATGTTTGTTTTGGCTGATCTTTGGGTGTCTATCTTTTTAAGATAGCTGCGGCAAGAATTCTATGGGACATTAAAAACCAAGCACACAGTGTTTCACTGCAAACAATTGGAAGGATTTAAGGCAAGACTAGGGACGAATGTTTATTTTGGCTGCTATTTGGGTGGCTATCTTTTTATGATAGCTGCGGCAAGAATTCTATGGGACATTAAAAACCAAGCACACATAGTTTCCCTGCAAACAATTGGAAGGATTTAAGGCAAGACTAGGGAAGAATGTTTGTTTTGGCTGCTATTTGGGTGACTATCTTTTTAAGATAGCTGCTGCAATAATTCTAAGTGACATTAAAAACCAAGCACACATTGTTTCCCTGCAAACAATTGGAAGGATTTAAGGCAAGACTAGGGAAGAATGTTTGTTTTGGCTGCTATTTGGGTGGCTATCTTTTTAAGATAGCTGCGGCAAGAATTCTATGGGACATAAAGAACCAAGCACTCAATGTTTCCCTGCAAACAATTGGAAGGATTTAAGGCAAGACTAGGGAAGACTGTTTGTTTTGGCTGCTATTTGGGTGGCTATCTTTTTATGATAGCTGCGGCCAGAATTCTATGGGACATTAAAAACCAAGCACACCTTGTTTCCCTGCAAACAATTGGAAGGATTTAAGGCAAGACTAGGGAAGAATGTTTGTTTTGGCTGCTATTTGGGTGACTATCTTTTTATGATAGCTGCGGCCAGAATTATATGGGACATTTAAAACCAAGCAGATATTGTTTCCCTGCAAACAATTGGAAGGATTTAAGGCAAGACTAGGGAAGTATGATCAAGTTGGCTGCTATTTGGGTGACTATCTTTTTAAGATAGCTGCGGCAAGAATTCTATGGGACATAAAAAACCAAGCACACATTGTATCCCTGCAAACAATTGGAAGGATTTAAGGCAAGACTATGGAAAAATGTTTGTTTTGGCTGCTATTTGGGTGGCTATCTTTTTAAGATAGCTGCGGCAAGAATTCTATGGGACATTAAAAACCAAGCACACATTGTTTCCCTGCAAACAATTGGAAGGATTTAGGATAAGACTCGGAACGAATGTTTGTATTGTCTGCTATTATGGTGGCTTTGTTTTTAAGATAGCTGCGGCAAGAATTCTATGGGACACTAAAAACCAAGCACACATTGTTTCCCTGCAAACAATTGGAAGGATTTAAGGCAAGACTAGGGAAGAATGTTTGTTTGAGCTGCTAATCGGGTGGCTATCTTTTTAAGATTACTGCAGCAAAAATTATATGGGATATTAGAACCAAGCACATATTGTTTCCCTGCAAACAATTGGAAGGATTTAAGGCAAGACTAGGGAAGAATGTTTGTTTTGGCTGCTATTTGGGTGGCTATCTTTTTAAGATAGCTGCGGCAAGAATTCTATGGGACATTAAAAACCAAGCACACATTGTTTCCCTGCAAACAATCGGAAGGATTTAAGTTGTTTTGGCTGCTATTTGGCTGGCTATATTTTTAAGACAGCTGCAGCAAAATTCTATGGGACAGTAAAAACCAATCACACATTTTTTCCCTGCAAACAATTGGAAGGATTTAAGACAAGACTAGGGAAGAATGTTTGTTTTGGCTGCACTTTGGGTGACTATCTTTTTAAGATAGCTGCGGCAAGAATTCTATGGGACATTAAAAACCAAGCACATATTGTTTCCCTGCAAACAATTGGAAGGATTTAAGGCAAGACTAGGGAAGAATGTTCATATTTTGCTGCTATTTGGGTGGCTATCTTTTTAAGATAGCTGCGTCAAGAATTCTATGGGACATTAAAAACCAAGCACACAGTGTATCCCTGCAAACAATTGGAAGGATTTAAGGCAAGACTATGGAAAAATGTTTGTTTTGGCTGCTATTTGGGTGGCTATCTTTTTAAGATAGCTGCGGCAAGAATTCTATAGGACATTAAAAACCAAGCACACATTGTTTCCCAGCAAACAATTGGAAGGATTTAAGTCAAGACTAGGGAAGAATGTTTATTTTGGCTGCTATGTGGGTGGCTATCTTTTTAAGATAGCTGCGGCAATAAGTCTATGTGTCTTTAAAAACCAAGCAAACATTGTGTCCCTGCAAACAATCGGAAGGATTTAAGGCAAGACTAGGGAATAATGTTTGTTTTGGCTGCTATTTGGGTGGCTATATTTTTAAGACAGCTGCAGCAAAATTCTATGGGACAGTAAAAACCAATCACACATTTTTTCCCTGCAAACAATTGGAAGGATTTAAGACAAGACTAGGGAAGAATGTTTGTTTTGGCTGCTATTTGGGTGGCTATCTTTTTAAGATAGCTGCATCAACAATTCTAAGGGACATTAAAAACCAAGCACACATTGTTTCCTTGCACACAATTGGAAGGATTTAAGGCAAGACTAGGGAAGAATGTTTGTTTTGGCTGCTATTTGGGTGGCTATCTTTTTAAGATAGCTGCGGCAAGAATTCTATGGGACATAAAGAACCAAGCACAAATTGTTTCCCTGCAAACAATTGGAAGGATTTAAGGCAAGACTAGGGAAGAATGTTAGTTTTGGCTGCTATTTGGGTGGCTATCTTTTTATGATAGCTGCGGCCAGAATTCTATGGGACATTAAAAACCAAGCACACCTTGTTTCCCTGCAAACAATTGGAAGGATTTAAGGCAAGACTAGGGAAGAATGTTAGTTTTGGCTGCTATTTGGGTGACTATCTTTTTAAGATAGCTGCGGCAAGAATTCTCTGGGACATTAAAAACCAAGCACAAACTGTTTCCCGGCAAACAATTGGAAGGATTTAAGGCAAGACTAGGGAAGAATGTTTATTTTGGCTGCTATTTGGGTGTCTATCTTTTTAAGATAGCTGCGGCAAGAATTCTATGGGACATTAAAAACCAAGCACACATTGTATCCCTGCAAACAATTGGAAGGATTTAAGGCAAGACTATGGAAAAATGTTTGTTTTGGCTGCTATTTGGGTGGCTATCTTTTTAAGATAGCTGCGGCAAGAATTCTATGGGACATTAAAAACCAAGCACACATTGTTTCCCTGCAAACAATTGGAAGGATTTATGATAAGACTCGGAAAGAATGTTTGAATTGTCTGCTATTAGGGTGGCTTTGTTTTTAAGATAGCTGCGGCAAGAATTCTATGGGACATTAAAAACCAAGCACACATTGTTTCCCTGCAAACACTTGGAAGGATTTAAGGAAAGACGAGGGACGAATGTTTGTTTTTGCTGCTATTCGGGTGGCTATCTTTTTAAGATGACTGCAGCAAAAATTATATGGGATATTAGAACCAAGCACACATTGTTTCCCTGCAAACAATTGGAAGGATTTAAGGCAAGACTAGGGAAGAATGTTTATTTTGGCTGCTATTTGGGTGGCTATCTTTTTAAAGATAGCTGCGGCAAGAATTCTATGGGACATTAAAAACCAAGCACACAGTGTTTCCCTGCAAACAATTGGAAGGATTTAAGTTGTTTTGGCTGCTATTTGGCTGGCTATATTTTTAAGACAGCTGCAGCAAAATTCTATGGGACAGTAAAAACCAATCACACATTTTTTCCCTGCAAACAATTGGAAGGATTTAAGTCAAGACTAGGGAAGAATGTTTGTTTTGGCTGCTATTTGGGTGGCTATCTTTTTAAGATAGCTGCGGCAAGAATTCTATGGGACATTAAAAACCAAGCACACATTGTGTCCCTGCAAACAATTGGAAGGATTTAAGGCAAGACTAGGGAAGAATGTTTGTTTTGGCTGCTATTTGGATGGCTATCTTTTTAAGATAGCTGCAGCAAGAATACTATGGGACATTAAAAACCAAGCACACATAGTTTCCCTGCAAATAATTGGAAGGATTTAAGGCAAGACTAGGGAAGAATGTTTGTTTTGGCTGCTCTTTGGGTGACTATCTTTTTAAGATAGCTGCGACAAGACTTCTATGGGACATTAAAAACCAAGCACACATTGTTTCCCTGCAAACAATTGGACGGATTTAAGGAAAGACTAGGGAAGAATGTTTATTTTGGCTGCTATTTGGGTGGCTATCTTTTTAAGATAGCTGCGGCAAGAATTCTATGGGACATTAAAAACCAAGCACACAGTGTATCCCTGCAAACAATTGGAAGGATTTAAGGCAAGACTATGGAATAATGTTTGTTTTGGCTGCTATTTGGGTGGCTATCTTTTTAAGATAGCTGCGGCAAGAATTCTATAGGACATTAAAAACCAAGCACACATTGTTTCCCAGCAAACAATTGGAAGGATTTAAGGCAAGACTAGGGAATAATGTTTGTTTTGGCTGCTATTTTGTTGGCTATCTTTTTAAGATAGCTGCGGCACGAATTCTATGGGACATTAAAAACCAAGCACACATTGTTTCCCTGCAAACAATCGGAAGGATTTAAGGCAAGACTAGGGAAGAATGTTTGTTTTGGCTGGCTATATTTTTAAGACAGCTGCAGCAAAATTCTATGGGACAGTAAAAACCAATCACACATTTTTTCCCTGCAAACAATTGGAAGGATTTAAGGCAAGACTAGGGAAGAATGTTTGTTTTGGCTGCTATTTGGGTGGCTATCTTTTTAAGATAGCTGCAGCAAAAATTCTAAGGGACATTAAAAACCAAGCACACATTGTTTCCTTGCAAACAATTGGAAGGATTTAAGGCAAGACTAGGGAAGAATGTTTGTTTTGGCTGCTATTTGGGTGGCTATCTTTTTAAGATAGCTGCGGCAAGAATTATATGGGACATTAAAAACCAAGCACACATTGTTACCCTGCAAACAATTGGAAGGATTTAAGGCAAGACTAGGGAAGAATGTTTGTTTTGCCTGCTATTTGGGTGGCTATCTTTTTAAGATAGCTGCAGCAAGAATTCTATGGGACATTAAAAACCAAGCACACCTTGTTTCCCTGCAAACAATTGGAAGGATTTAAGGCAAGACTA
Source organism: Artemia sp. Qi Xiang Cuo (assembly GCF_049724085.1). Classification (NCBI taxonomy): domain Eukaryota; kingdom Metazoa; phylum Arthropoda; class Branchiopoda; order Anostraca; family Artemiidae; genus Artemia; species Artemia sp. Qi Xiang Cuo. Next base: position 54,093,682 of record NC_142810.1, read on the forward strand.
GGGAAGAATGTTTGTTTTGGCTGCTATTTGGGTGTCTATCTTTTTATGATAGCTGCTGCAAGAATTCTATGGGACATTAAAAACCAAGCACACATTGTTTCCCTGCAAACAATTGGAAGGATTTAAGGCAAGACTAGGGAAGAATGTTAGTTTTGGCTGCTATTTGGGTGACTATCTTTTTAAAAACAAAAAAAAAAATTTTAAACAAGAAAAACGGGTTTTAATTTTCTATAAAGCATTGAAATACAAAACAATTAATTATGCACAAAAGCTCCGAATATTTCGGTCCCACATCCGGGAGCCTTTCTCAACAGAAAAAATAAAATAAAATAAAATAAATAAATAAAAAAACAAAAAACTTAACTTACATCACAATACTAAACACATAAAGAGAAAGAAAAAAAACAAAAGAAAAAATATAAATAAATAAGAAACAAAACTCACATATTAAATAAACACTTCCATGCAAAGTGTGCTAAGGCAAGACTAGGGACGAATGTTTTTTTTAGCTGCTAATCGGGTGGCTATCTTTTTAAGATAACTGCAGCAAAAATTATATGGGATATTAGAACCAATCACTAATTGTTTCCCTGCAAACAATTGGAAGGATTTAAGGCAAGACTAGGGACTAATGTTTGTTTTAGCTGCTAATCGGGTGGCTATCTTTTTGACATAACTGCAGCAAAAATTATATGGGATATTAGAACCAAGCACACATTGTTTCCCTGCAAACAATTGGAAGGATTTAGGACAAGACTCGGAAAGAATGTTTGTATTTGCTGCTATTTGGGTGGCTGTGTTTTTAAGATAGCTGCGGCAAGAATTCTATGGGACATTAATAACCAAGCACACATTGTTTCCCTGCAAACAATTGGAAGGATTTAAGGCAAGACTAGGGACGAATGTTTGTTTTTGCTGCTAATCGGGTGGCTATCTTTTTAAGATGACTGCAGCAAAAATTATATGGGATATTAGAACCAAGCACACATTGTTTCCCTGCAAACAATTGGAAGGATTTAAGGCAAGACTAGGGAAGAATGTTTATTTTGGCTGCTATTTGGGTGGCTATCTTTTTAAAGATAGCTGCGGCAAGAATTCTATGGGACATTAAAAACCAAGCACAAAGTGTTTCCCTGCAAACAATTGGAAGGATTTAAGTTGTTTTGGCTGCTATTTGGCTGGCTATATTTTTAAGACAGCTGCAGCAAAATTCTATGGGACAGTAAAAACCAATCACACATTTTTTCCCTGCAAACAATTGGAAGGATTTAAGGCAAGACTAGGGAAGAATGTTTGTTTTGCCTGCTATTTGGGTGGCTATCTTTTTAAGATAGCTGCAGCAAGAAATCTATGGGACATAAAGAACCAAGCACACATTTTTTCTCTGCAATCAATTGGAAGGATTTAAGGCAAGAATTGGGAAGTATGTTTGTTTGGGCTGCTATTTGGGTGTCTATCTTTTTATGTTAGCTGCTTCAATACATCTCTTGGACCTTAAAAGCCAAGCACCCATAGTTTCCCTGCACACAATTGGAAGGATTTAAGGCAAGACTAGGGAAGAATGTTATTTTTTGCTGCTATTTGGGTGACTATCTTTTTAAGAACAAAAAAAAAAAATTTTAAACAAGAAAAACGGGTTTTAATTTTCTATAAAGCAGTGAAATACAAAAAAATTAATTATGCTCAAAAGCTCCGAATATTTCGGCCCCACATCTGGGAGCCTTTCTCAACGGAAAAAAAATAAAATAAAATAAATAAATAAAAAAAACAAAAAACTTAACTTAAATCACAATACTAAACACATAAAGAGAAAGAAAAAAAAAAAAAAGAAAAAATATAAATAAATAAGAAACAAAACTCACATATTAAATAAACACTTCCATGCAAAGTGTGCTAAGGCAAGACTAGGGACGAATGTTTTTTTTAGCTGCTAATCGGGTGGCTATCTTTTTAAGATAACTGCAGCAAAAATTATATGGGATATTAGAACCAAGCACTAATTGTTTCCCTGCAAACAATTGGAAGGATTTAAGTCAAGACTAGGGACGAATGTTTGTTTTAGCTGCTAATAGGGTGGCTATCTTTTTAACATGACTGCAGCAAAAATTATATGGGATATTAGAACCAAGCACACATTGTTTCCCTGCAAACAATTGGAAGGATTTAGGAGAAGACTCGGAAAGAATGTTTGTTTTGGCTGCTATTAGGGTGGCTGTGTTTTTAAGATAGCTGCGGCAAGAATTCTATGGGACACTAAAAACCAAGCACACATTGTTTCCCTGCAAACAATTGGAAGGATTTAAGGCAAGACTAGGGACGAATGTTTGTTTTAGCTGTTAATCGGGTGGCTATCTTTTTAAGATAACTACAGCATAAACTATATGGTAGATTAGAACCAAGCACACATTGTTTCCTTGCAAACAATTGGAAGGATTTAAGTCAAGACGAGGGAAGACTGTTTGTTTTGGCTGCTATGAGAGTGTCTTTCTTTTTAAGATAGCTGCAGCAAGAATTATATGGGACATTAAGAACCAAGCACACATTGTTTCTCTGCAAACAATTGGAAGGATTTAAGTCAAGACCAGGGAAGAATGTTTGTTTTGGCTGCTATTTGGGTGGCTATCTTTTTATGATAGCTGCGGCAAGAATTCTATGGGACATTAAAAACCAAGCACACCTTGTTTCCCTGCAAACAATTGGAAGGATTTAAGGCAAGACTAGGGAAGAATGTTAGTTTTGGCTGCTATTTGGGTGACTATCTTTTTAAGATAGCTGCGGCAAGAATTATATGGGACATTAAAAACCAAGCAGATATTGTTTCCCTGCAAACAATTGGAAGGATTTAAGGCAAGACTAGGGAAGAATGTTCATTTTGGCTGCTATTTGGGTGGCTATCTTTTTAAGATAGCTGCGGCAAGAATTCTATGGGACATTAAAAACCAAGCACATATTGTATCCCTGCAAACAATCGGAAGGATTTAAGGCAAGACTATGGAAAAATGTTTGTTTTGGGAGCTATTTGGGTGGCTATCTTTTTAAGATAGCTGCGACAAGAATTCTATGGGACATTAAAAACAAAGCACACATTGTTTCCCTGCAAACAATTAGAAGGATTTAAGGCAAGACTAAGGAAGAATGTTTGTTTTGGCTGCTATTTGGGGGGCTATCTTTTTAAGATAGCTGCGGCAAGAATTCTATGGGACATTAAAAACCAAGCACACATTGTTTCCCTGCAAACAATTGGAAGGATTTAAGGCAAGACTAGGGAAGAATGTTTGTTTTGGCTGCTATTTGGGTGACTATCTTTTTAAGATAGATGCGGCAAGAATTCTATGGGACATTAAAAACCAAGCACAAATTGTATCCCTGCAAACAATTGGAAGGATTTAAGGCAAGCCTAGGGAAGAATGTTTGTTTTGGCTGCTATTTGGGTGACTATCTTTTTAAGATAGCTGCGGCAAGAAGTCTATGGGACATTAAAAACCAAGCACACATTGTTTCCCTGCAAACAATTGGAAGGATTTAAGGCAAGACTAGGGAAGAATGTTTTTTTTGGCTGCTATTTGGGTGGCTATCTTTTTAAGATAGCTGCGGCAAGAATTCTATGGGACATTAAAAACCAAGCACACATTGTTACCCTGCAAACAATTGGAAGGATTTAAGGCAAGACTAGGGAAGCATGTTTGTTTTGGCTGCTATTTGGGTGGCTATCTTTTTAAGATAGCTGCAGCAAGAATTCTATGGGACATTAAAAACCAAGCACACATTGTTTCCCTGCAAACAATTGGAAGGATTTAAGGCAAGACTAGGGAAGAATGTTTGTTTTGGCTGCTATTTGGATGGCTATCTTTTAAAGATAGCTGCGGCAAGAATTCTATGGGACATTAAAAACCAAGCACACATTGTTTCCCTGCAAACAATTTGAAGGATTTAAGGCAAGACTAGGGAAGAATGTGTGTTTTGGCTGCTATTTGGGTGGCTATCTTTTTAAGATAGCTGCTGCAAGAATTCTATGGGACATTAAAAACCAAGCACACATTGTATCCCTGCAAACAATTGGAAGGATTTAAGGCAAGACTAGGGAAGAATGTTTGTTTTGGCTGCTATTTGGGTGACTATCTTTTTAAGATAGCTGCGGCAAGAATTCTATGGGACATTAAAAACCAAGCACACATTGTTTCTCTGCAAACGATTGGAAGGATTTAAGGCAAGACTAGGGAAGAATGTTTGTTTTGGCTGCTATTTGGGTGTCTATCTTTTTAAGATAGCTGCCGCAAGAATTCTATGGTACATTAAAAACAAAGTACACATTGTATCACTGCAAACAATTGGAAGGATTTAAGGCAAGACTAGGGAAGAATGTTTGTTTTGGCTGCTATTTGGGTGACTATCTTTTTAAGATAGCTGCGGCAAGAATTCTATGGGACATTAAAAACCAAGCACACATTGTTTCCCTGCAAACAATTGGAAGGAATTAAGGCAAGACTAGGTAAGAATGTTTGTTTTGGCTGCTATTTGGGTGACTATCTTTTTAAGATAGCTGCAGCAAAAATTCTAAGGGACATTAAAAACCAAGCACACATTGTTTCCCTGCAAACAATTGGAAGGATTTAAGGCAAGACTAGGGAAGAATGTTTGTTTTGGCTGCTATTTGGGTGGCTATCTTTTTAAGATAGCTGCGGCAAGAATTCTATGGGACATTAAAAACCAAGCACACATTGTTTCCCTGCAAACAATTGGAAGGATTTAAGGCAAGACTAGGAAAGAATGTTTGTTTTGGCAGCTATTTGGGTGGCTATCTTTTTAAGATAGCTTCAGGAAGAATTCTATGGGAAATTAAAAACCAAGCACACATTGTTTCCCTGCAAACAATTGGAAGGATTTAAGGCAAGACTAGGGAAGAATGTTTGTTTTGGCTGCTATTTGGGTGGCTATCTTTTTAAGATAACTGCGGCAAGAATTCTATGGGACATTAAAAACCAAGCACACATTGTTTCCCTGCAAACAATTGGAAGGATTTAAGGCAAGACTAGGGAAGAATGTTTGATTTGGCTGCTATTTGGGTGGCTATCTTTTTATGATATCTGCGGCAAGAATTCTATGGGACATTAAAAACCAAGCACACATTGTTTCCCTGCAAACAATTGGAAGGATTTAAGGCAAGACTAGGGAAGAATGTTTGTTTTGGCTGCTATTTGGGTGTCTATCTTTTTAAGATAGCTGCGGCAAGAATTATATGGGACTTTAAAAACCAAGCACACATTGTTTCCCTGCAAACAATTGGAAGGATTTAAGGCAAGACTTGGGAAGAATGTTTGTTTTGGCTGCTATTTGGGTTGCTATCTTTTTAATATAGCTGCAGCAAGAATACTATGGGACATTAAAAACCAAGCACACATTGTTTCCCTGCAAACAATTGGAAGGATTTAAGGCAAGACTAGGGAAGAATGTTTGTTTTGGCTGCTATTTGGGTAGGCTATCTTTTTAAGATAGCTGCGGCAAGAATACTATGGGACATTAAAAACCAAGCACACATTGTTTCCCTGCAAACAATTGGAAGGATTTAAGGCAAGACTAGGGACGAATGTTTTTTTTTAGCTGCTAATCGGGTGGCTATATTTTTAAGATAACTGCAGCAAAAATTATACGGGATATTAGAACCAAGCACTAATTGTTTCCCTGCAAACAATTGGAAGGATTTAAGGCAAGACTAGGGACGAATGTTTGTTTTAGCTGCTAATCGGGTGGCTATCTTTTTAACATAACTGCAGCAAAAATTATATGGGATATTAGAACCAAGCACACATTGTTTCCCTGCAAACAATTGGAAGGATTTAGGACAAGACTCGGAAAGAATGTTTGTATTGGCTGCTATTTGGGTGGCTGTGTTTTTAAGATAGCTGCGGCAAGAATTCTATGGCACATTAAAAACCAAGCACACATTGTTTCCCTGCAAACAATTGGAAGGATTTAAGGCAAGACTAGGGACGAATGTTTGTTTTAGCTGCTAATCGGGTGGCTATCTTTTTAAGATGACTACAGCAAAAATTATATGGGATATTAGAACCAAGCACACATTGTTTCCCTGCAAACAATTGGAAGGATTTAAGGCAAGACTAGGGACGAATGTTTTTTTTAGCTGCTAATCGGGTGGCTATCTTTTTAAGATGACTGCAGCAAAAATTATACGGGATATTAGAACCAAGCACTAATTGTTTCCCTGCAAACAATTGGAAGGATTTAAGGCAAGACTAGGGACGAATGTTTGTTTTAGCTGCTAATCGGGTGGCTATCTTTTTAACATAACTGCAGCAAAAATTATATGGGATATTAGAACCAAGCACACATTGTTTCCCTGCAAACAATTGGAAGGATTTAGGACAAGACTCGGAAAGAATGTTTGTATTGGCTGCTATTTGGGTGGCTTTGTTTTTAAGATAGCTGCGGCAAGAATTCTATGGGACACTAAAAACCAAGCACACATTGTTTCCCTGCAAACAATTGGAAGGATTTAATGCAAGACTAGGGACGAATGTTTGTTTTAGCTGCTAATCGGGTGGCTATCTTTTTAAGATGACTGCAGCAAAAATTATATGGGATATTAGAACCAAGCACACATTGTTTCCCTGCAAACAATTGGAAGGATTTAAGGCAAGACTAGGGAAGAATGTTTGTTTTGGCTGCTCTTTGGGTAGGCTATGTTTTTAAGATAGCTGCGGCAAGAATTCTATGGGACATTAAAAACCAAGCACACATTGTTTCCCTGCAAACAATTGGAAGGATTTAAGGCAAGACTAGGGACGAATGTTTTTTTAGCTGCTAATCGGGTGGCTATCTTTTTAAGATAACTGCAGCAAAAATTATACGGGATATTAGAACCAAGCACTAATTGTTTCCCTGCAAACAATTGGAAGGATTTAAGGCAAGACTAGGGACGAATGTTTGTTTTAGCTGCTAATCGGGTGGCTATCTTTTTAACATAACTGCAGCAAAAATTATATGGGATATTAGAACCAAGCACACATTGTTTCCCTGCAAACAATTGGAAGGATTTAGGACAAGACTCGGAAAGAATGTTTGTATTGGCTGCTATTTGGGTGGCTCTGTTTTTAAGATAGCTGCGGCAAGAATTCTATGGGACATTAAAAACCAAGCACACATTGTTTCCCTGCAAACAATTGGAAGGATTTAAGGCAAGACTAGGGACGAATGTTTGTTTTAGCTGCTAATCGGGTGGCTATCTTTTTAAGATTACTGCAGCAAAAATTATATGGGATATTAGAACCAAGCACACAGTGTTTCCCTGCAAACAATTGGAAGGATTTAAGGCAAGACTAGGTAAGAATGTTTGTTTTGGCTGCTATTTGGGTGTCTATCTTTTTAAGATAGCTGCGGCAAGAATTCTATGGGACATAAAGAACCAAGCACACATTGTTTCCCTGCAAACAATTGGAAGGATTTAAGGCAAGACTAGGGAAGAATGTTTGTATTGGCTGCTATTTGGGTGGCTATCTTTTTATGATAGCTGCGGCAAGAATTCTATGGGACATTAAAAACCAAGCACACCTTGTTTCCCTGCAAACAATTGGAAGGATTTAAGGCAAGACTAGAGAAGAATGTTTGTTTTGGCTGCTATTTGGGGGGCTATCTTTTTAAGATAGCTGCGGCAAGAATTCTAAGGGACATTAAAAACCAAGCACACATTGTTTCCCTGCAAACGATTGGAAGGATGTAAGGCAAGACTAGGGAAGAATGTTTGTTTTGGCTGCTATTTGGGTGACTATCTTTTTAAGATAGCTGCGGCAAGAATTCTATGGGACATTAAAAACAAAGCACACATTGTATCCCTGCAAATAATTGGAAGGATGTAAGGCAAGACTAGGGAAGAATGTTAGTTTTGGCTGCTATGTGGGTGGCTATCTTTTTAAGATAGCTGCGGCAAGAAGTCTATTGGACATTAAAAACCAAGCCGATATTGTGTCCCTGCAAAGAATTGGAAGGATTTAAGGCAAGACTAGGGAAGAATGTTTGTTTTGCTGCTATTTGGGTGGCTATCTATTTAAGATAGCTGCAGCAAAAATTCTAAGGGACATTAAAAACCAAGCACACATTGTTTCCCTGCAAACAATTGGAAGGATTTAAGGCAAGACTAGGGAAGAATGTTTGTTTTGGCTGCTATTTGGGTGGCTATCGTTTTAAAATAGCTGCGGCAAGAATTCTATGGGACACTAAAATCCAAGCACACAGTGTTTCCCTGCAAACAATTGGAAGGATTTAAGGCAAGACTAGGGAAGAATGTTTGTTTTGGCTGCTATTTGGGTGCCTATCTTTTTAAGATAGCTGCGGCCAGAATTCTATGGGACATTAAAAACCAAGTACACATTGTTTCCCTGCAAACAATTGGAAGGATTTAAGGCAAGACTAGGGAAGAATGTTAGTTTTGTCTGCTATTTGGGTGACTATCTTTTTAAGATAGCTGCGGCAAGAATTCTATGGGACATTAAAAACCAAGACCATATTGTGTCACTGCAAAGAATTGGAGGCATTTAAGGCAAGACTTGGGAAGAATGTTTGTTTTGCTGCTATTTGGGTGTCTATCTTTTTAAGATAGCTGCGGCAAGAATGCTATGGGACATTAAAATCCAAGCACACATTGTTTCCCTGCAAACAATTGGACGGATATAAGGCAAGACTAGGGAAGAATGTTTGTTTTGGCTGCTATTTGGGTGGCTATCTTTTTAAGATAGCTGCGGCAAGAATTCTATGGGACATTAAAAACCAAGCACACATTGTTTCCCTGCAAACAATTGGAAGTATTTAAGGCAAGACTAGGAAAGAATGTTTGTTTTGGCAGCTATTTGGGTGGCTATCTTTTTAAGATAGCTGCGGCAAGAAATCTATGGGACATTAAAAACCAAGCACACATTGTTTCCCTGCAAACAATTGGAAGGATTTAAGGCAAGACTAGGGAATAATGTTTGTTGTGGCAGCTAATTGGGTGTCTATCTTTTTAAGATAGCTGCGGCAAGAAGTCTATCGGACATTAAAAACCAAGCACACATTGTTTCCCTGCAAACAATTGGAAGGATTTAAGGCAAGACTTGGGAAGAATGTTTGTTTTGGCTGCTATTTGGGTAGCTATCTTTTAAGATAGCTGCCGCAAGAATACTATGGGACATTAAAAACCAAGCACACATAGTTTCCCTGCAAACAATTGGAAGGATTTAAGGCAAGACTAGGGACGAATGTTTGTTTTGGCTGCTCTTTGGGTGGGCTATCTTTTTAAGATAGCTGCGGCAAGAATTCTATGGGACATTAAAAACCAAGCACATATTGTTTCCCTGCAAACAATTGGAAGGATTTAAGGCAAGACTAGGGACGAATGTTTTTTTTTAGCTGCTAATCGGGTGGCTATCTTTTTAAGATAACTGCAGCAAAAATTATATGGGATATTAGAACCAAGCACTAATTGTTTCCCTGCAAACAATTGGAAGGATTTAAGTCAAGACTAGGGACGAATGTTTGTTTTAGCTGCTAATCGGGTGGCTATCTTTTTAGCATAACTGCAGCAAAAATTATATGGGATATTAGAACCAAGCACACATTGTTTCCCTGCAAACAATTGGAAGGATTTAGGACAAGACTCGGAAAGAATGTTTGGCTGCTATTTGGGTGGCTGTGTTTTTAAGATAGCTGCGGCAAGAATTCTATGGGACATTAAAAACCAAGCACACATTGTTTCCCTGCAAACAATTGGAAGGATTTAAGGCAAGACTAGGGACGAATGTTTGTTTTAGCGGCTAATCGGGTGGCTATCTTTTTAAGATGACTGCAGCAAAAATTATATGGGATATTAGAACCAAGCACACATTGTTTCCCTGCAAACAATTGGAAGGATTTAAGGCAAGACTACAGAAGAATGTTTGTTTTGGCTGCTATTTGGGTGGCTATCTTTTTAAGATAGCTGCGGCAAGAATTCTATGGGACATAAAGAACCAAGCACACATTGTTTCTCTGCAAACAATTGGAAGGATTTAAGGCAAGACTAGGGAAGAATGTTTGTTTTGGCTGATATTTGGGTGTCTATCTTTTTAAGATAGCTGCGGCAAGAATTCTATGGGACATTAAAAACCAAGCACACCTTGTTTCCCTGCAAACAATTGGAAGGATTTAAGGCAAGACTAGGGAAGAATGTTAGTTTTGGCTGCTATGTGGGTGACTATCTTTTTAAGATAGCTGCGGCAAGAATTATATGGGACATTTAAAACCAAGCAGATATTGTTTCACTGCAAACAATTGGAAGGATTTAAGTCAAGACTAGGGAAGAATGTTCATTTTGGCTGCTCTTTGGGTGGCTATCTTTTTAAGATAGCTGCGGCAAGAATTCTATGTGACATTAAAAACCAAGCAGATATTGTATCCCTGCAAACAATCGGAAGGATTTAAGGCAAGACTATGGAAGAATGTTTGTTTTGGCTGCGATTTGGGTGGCTCTCTTTTTAAGATAGCTGCGGCAAGAATTCTATGGGACATTAAAAACCAAGCACACATTGTTTCCCTGCAAACAATTGGAAGGATTTAAGGCAAGACTAGGGAAGAATTTTTTTTTGGCTGCTATTTGGGTGGCTATCTTTTTAAGATAGCTGCGGCAAGAATTCTATGGGACATTAAAAACCAAGCACACATTGTTTCTCTGCAAACAATTGGAAGGATTTAAGGCAAGACTAGGGAAGAATGTTTATTTTGGCTGCTATTTGGGTGGCTATCTTTTTAAGATAGCTGCGGCAAGAATTCTATTGGACATTAAAAACCAAGCAGACGGTGTTTCCCTGCAAACAATTGGAAGGATTTAAGGCAAGACTATGGAAAAATGTTTGTTTTGGCTGCTATTTGGGTGGCTACCTTTTTAAGATAGCTGCGACAAGAATTCTATGGGACATCAAAAACCAAGCACACATTGTTTCCCTGCAAACAATTGGAAGGATTTAAGGCAAGACTAGGGAAGAATGTTTGTTTTGGCTGCTATTTGGGTGGCTATCTTTTTAAGATAGCTGCGTCAAGAATTCTATGGGACATTAAAAACCAAGCACACATTGTTTCCCTGCAAACAATTGGAAGGATTTAAGGCAAGACTAGGGTAGAATGTTTGTTTTGGCTGCTATTTGGGTGACTATCTTTTTAAGATAGCTGCGGCAAGAATTATATGGGACATTAAAAACCAAGCACACATTGTTTCCCTGCAAACAATTGGAAGGATTTAAGGCAAGACTTGGGAAGAATGTTTGTTTTGGCTGCTATTTGGGTGGCTATCTTTTTAATATAGCTGCAGCAAGAATACTATGGGACATTAAAAACCAAGCACACATAGTTTCCCTGCAAACAATTGGAAGGATTTAAGGCAAGACTAGGGAAGAATGTTTGTTTTGGCTGCTCTTTGGGTGGGCTATCTTTTTAAGATAGCTGCGGCAAGAATTCTATGGGACATTAAAAACCAAGCACACATTGTTTCCCTGCAAACAATTGGAAGGATTTAAGGCAAGACTAGGGACGAATGTTTTTTTTAGCTGCTAATCGGGTGGCTATCTTTTTAAGATAACTGCAGCAAAAATTATATGGGATATTAGAACCAAGCACTAATTGTTTCCCTGCAAACAATTGGAAGGATTTAAGTCAAGACTAGGGACGAATGTTTGTTTTAGCTGCTAATCGGGTGGCTATCTTTTTAAGATGACTGCAGCAAAAACTATATGGGATATTAGAACCAAGCACACATTGTTTCCCTGCAAACAATTGGAAGGATTTAGGACAAGACTCGGAAAGAATGTTTGTATTGGCTGCTATTTGGGTGGCTGTGTTTTTAAGATAGCTGCGGCAAGAATTCTATGGGACATTAAAAACTAAGCACACATTGTTTCCCTGCAAACAATTGGAAGGATTTAAGGCAAGACTAGGGACGAATGTTTTTTTTAGCTGCTAATCGGGTGGCTATCTTTTTAAGATGACTGCAGAAAAAATTATATGGTATATTATAACCAAGCACACATTGTTTCCTTGCAAACAATTGGAAGGATTTAAGTCAAGCCTAGGGAAGAATGTTAGTTTTGGCTGCTATTTGGGTGGCTTTCTTTTTAAGATTGCTGCGGCAAGAATTCTATGGGACATAAAGAACCAAGCACACCTTGTTTCACTGCAAACAATTGGAAGGATTTAAGGCAAGACTAGGGAAGAATGATTGTTTTGGCTGCTATTTGGGTGGCTATCTTTTTATGATAGCTGCGGCAAGAATTCTATGGGACATTAAAAACCAAGCACACCTTGTTTCCCTGCAAACAATTGGAAGGATTTAATGCAAGACTAGGGAAGAATGTTAGTTTTGACTGCTATTTGGGTGACTATCTTTTTAAGATAGCTGCGGCAAGAATTATATGGGACATTAAAAACCAAGCACACATTGTTTCCCTGCAAACAATTGGAAGGATTTAAGGCAAGACTAGGGAAGAATGTTCTTTTTGGCTGCTATTTGGGTGACTATCTTTTTAAGATAGCTGCGGCAAGAATTCTATGGGACATTAAAAACCAAGCAGATATTGTTTCCCTGCAAACAATTGGAAGGATTTAAGGCAAGACTAGGGAAGAATGTTTATTTTGGCTGCTATTTGGGTGTCTATCTTTTTAAGATAGCTGCGGCAAGAATTCTAAGGGACAATAAAAACCAACCATACATTGTTTCCCTGCAAACGATTGGAAGGATGTAAGGCAAGACTATGGAAGAATGTTTGTTTTGGCTGCTATTTGGGTGGCTATCTTTTTAATATAGCTGCGTCAATAATTCTCTGGGACATTAAAAACAAAGCACACATTGTTTCCCTGCAAACAATTGGAAGGATGTAAGGCAAGACTAGGGAAGAATGTTTGTTTTGGCTGCTATTTGGGTGACTATCTTTTTAAGATAGCTGCAGCAAAAATTCTAAGGGACATTAAAAACCAAGCACACATTGTTTCACTGCAAACAATTGTAAGGATTTAAGGCAAGACTAGGGAAGAATGTTTGTTTTGGCTGCTATTTGGGTGGCTATCTTTTTAATATAGCTGCGGCAAGAATTCTATGGGACATTAAAATCCAAGCACACAATGTTTCCCTGCAAACAATTGGAAGGATTTAAGGCAAGACTAGGGAAGAATGTTTGTTTTGGCTGCTATTTGGGTGACTATCTTTTTAAGATAGCTGCGGCAAGAATTCTATGGGACATTAAAAACCAAGTACACATTGTTTCCCTGCAAACAATTGGAAGGATTTAAGGCAAGACTAGGGAAGAATGTTTGTTTTGACTGCTATTTGGGTGGCTATCTTTTTAAGATAGCTGCGGCAAGAATTCTATGGGACATTAAAAACCAAGCACACATTGTTTCACTGCAAACAATTGGAAGGATTTAAGGCAATACTAGGGAAGAATGTTTTTTTTGGCTGCTATTTGGGTGGCTATCTTTTTAAGATAGCTGCGGCAAGAATTCTATGGGACATTAAAAACCAATCACACATTGTGTCCCTGCAAACAATTGGAAGGATTTGAGGCAAGACTAGGGAAGAATTTTTGTTTGGCTGCTATTTGGGTGGCTATCTTTTGAAGATAGCTGCGGCAAGACTTCTATGGGACATTAAAAACCAAGCATACATTGTTTCCCTGCAAACAATTGGAAGGATTTAAGGCAAGACTAGGACAGAATGTTTGTTTTGGCAGCTATTTGGGTGGCTATCTTTTTAAGATTGCTGCAGCAATAATTCTAAGGCACATTAAAAACCAAGCATATCTTGTTTCCTAGCAAACAATCGGAAGGATTTAAGGCAAGACTCGGGAAGACTGTTTATTTTGGCTGCGATTTGAGTGACTCTCTTTTTAAAATAGCTGCGGCAAGACTAATATGTGACATTTAAAACCAAGCACACATTGTTTCTCGGCAATCAATTGGAAGGATTTAAGGCAAGACTAGGTAAGAATGTTTGATTTGGCTGCTATGTGGGTGGCTATCTTTTTAAGATATCTGCTGCAAGAATTCTATGGGACATTAAAAACCAAGCATACATAGTTTCCCTGCAAACAATCGGAAGGATTTAAGGCAAGACTAGGGAAGAATGTTTTTTTTGGCTGCTCTTTGGGTGACTATCTTTTTATGATAGCTGCGGCAAGAATTCTATGGGACATTAAAAACCAAGCACACATTGTGTCCCTGCAAAGAATTGGAAGGATTTAAGGCACGACTTGGGAAGAATGTTTGTTTTGGCTGCTATTTGGGTGGCTATCTTTTTAAGATAGCTGCAGCAAGAATACTATGGGACATTAAAAACCAAGCACACATTGTTTCCCTGCAAACAATTGGAAGGATTTAAGGCAAGACTAGGGAAGAATGTTTGTTTTGGCTGCTCTTTGGGTGGGCTATATTTTTAAGATAGCTGCGGCAAGAATTCTATGGGACATTAAAAACCAAGCACACATTGTTTCCCTGCAAACAATTGGAAGGATTTAAGGCAAGACTAGGAAAGAATGTTTGTTTTGGCAGCTATTTGGGTGGCTATCTTTTTAAGATAGCTGCGGCAAGAATTCTAAGGGACATATAGAACCAAGCACACATTGTGTCCCTGCAAACAATCGGATGGATTCAAGGCAAGACTAGGGAAGAATGTTTGTTTTGGCTGCTATTTGGGTGACAATATTTTTAAGATAGATGCGGCAAGACTATTATGTGACATAAAAAACAAAACAAACATTGTTTCCCTGCAAACAATTGGAGGGATTTAAGGCAAGACTAGGGAAGAATGTTTGTTTTGGCTGCTATTTGGGTGGCTATCTTTTTATGATAGCTGCGGCAAGAAATCTATGGGACATTAAAAACCAAGCACACATTGTTTCCCTGCAAACAATTGGAAGGATTTAAGGCAAGACTAGGGTAGAATGTTTGTTTAGGCTGCTATTTGGGTGACTATCTTTTTAAGATAGCTGCGGCAAGAATTCTATGGAACATTAAAAACCAAGCACACATTGTTTCCCTGCAAACAATTGGAAGGATTTAAGGCAAGACTTGGGAAGAATGTTTGTTTTGGCTGCTATTTGGGTGGCTATCTTTTTAAGATAGCTGCAGCAAGAATACTATGGGACATTAAAAACCAAGCACACATAGTTTCCCTGCAAACAATTGGAAGGATTTAAGGCAAGACTAGGGAAGAATGTTTGTTTTGGCTGCTCTTTGGGTTGTCTATCTTTTTAAGATAGCTGCTGCAAGAATTCTATGGTACATTAAAAACCAAGCACACATTGTTTCCCTGCAAACAATTGTAAGGATTTAAGTCAAGACTAGGGAAGAATGTTTTTTTTAGCTGCTAATAGGGTGGCTATCTTTTTAAGATAACTGCAGCAAAAATTATATGGGATATTAGAACCAAGCACTAATTGTTTCCCTGCAAACAATTGGAAGGATTTAAGTCAAGACTAGGGACGAATGTTTGTTTTAGCTGCTAATCGGGTGGCTATCTTTTTAAGATGACTGCAGCAAAAATTATATGGGATATTATAACCAAGCACACATTGTTTCCCTGCAAACAATTGGAAGGATTTAGGACAAGACATTGCACACATTGTTTCCCTGCAAACAATTGGAAGGATTTAAGGCAAGACTAGGGATGAATGTTTGTTTTGGCTGCTATTTGGGTGGCTATCTTTTTATGATAGCTGAGTCAAGAATTCTCTGGGACATTAAAAACAAAGCACACCTTGTTTCCCTGCAAACAATATGAAGGATTTAAGGCAAGACTAGGGAAGAATGTTAGTTTTGGCTGCTATTTGGGTGACTATCTTTTTAAGATAGCTGTTGCAAGAATTCTATGGGACATTAAAAACCAAGCACACATTGTTTCCCTGCAAACAATTGGAAGGATTTAAGGCAAGACTAGGGAAGAATGTTTTTTTTGGCTGCTATTTGGGTGGCTATCTTTTTAAGATAGCTGCGGCAAGAATTCTATGGGACATTAAAAACCAAGCAGACATTGTTTCCCTGCAAACAATTGGAAGGATTTAAGGCAAGACTAGGGAAGAATGTTTGTTTTGGCTGCTATTTGGGTGGCTATCTTTGTAAAATAGCTGCGGCAAGAATTATATGTGACATTAAAAACCAAGCACACATTGTTTCCCTGCAAACAATTGGAAGGATTAAAGGCAAGACTAGGGACGAATGTTTTTTTTGGCTGCTATTTGGGTGGCTATCTTTTTAATATAGCTGCGGCAAGAATTATATGTGACATTAAAAACCAAGCAAACATTGTTTCCCTGCAAACAATTGGAAGGATTTAAGGCAAGACTAGGGAAGAATGTTTGTTTTGGCTGCTATTTGGGTGGCTATCTTTTTAAGATAGCTGCGGCAAGAATTTTATGGGACATTAAAAACCAAACAAACATTGTTTCCCTGCAAACAATTGGAAGGATTTAAGGCAAGACTAGGGAAGAATGTTTGTTTTGGCTGCTATTTGGGTGGCTATCTTTTTAAGATAGCTGCGGCAAGAATACTATGGGACATTAAAAACCAAGCACACATTGTGTCCCTGCAAACAATTGGAAGGATTTAAGGCAAGACTAGGGACGAATGTTTGTTTTAGCTGCTAATCGGGTGGCTATCTTTTTAACATAACTGCAGCAAAAATTATATGGGATATTAGAACCAAGCACACATTGTTTCCCTGCAAACAATTGGAAGGATTTAGGACAAGACTCGGTAAGAATGTTAGTTTTGGCTGCTATTTGGGTGGCTGTGTTTTTAAGATAGCTGCGGCAAGAATTCTATGGGACATTAAAAACTAAGCACACATTGTTTCCCTGCAAACAATTGGAAGGATTTAAGGCAAGACTAGGGACGAATGTTTGTTTTAGCTGCTCATCGGGTGGCTATCTTTTTAAGATTACTGCTGCAATAATTATATGGGAGATTAGAACCAAGCACACATTGTTTCCCTGCAAACAATTGGAAGGATTTAAGGCAAGACTAGGGAAGAATGTTTATTTGGTTGCTATTTGGGTGGCTATCTTTTGAAGATAGCTGCGGCAAGAATTCTATGGGACATTAAAAACCAAGCATACATTGTTTCCCTGCAAACAATTGGAAGGATTTAAGGCAGGACTAGGAAAGAATGTTTGTTTTGGCAGCTATTTGGGTGGCTATCTTTTTAAGATTGCTGCGGCAACAATTCTAAGGGACATTAAACTCCAAACAAATATTGTGTCCCTGCAAACAATCGGAAGGATTTAAGGCAAGACTAGGGAAGAATGTATATTTTGGCTGCTATTTGAGTGACTATCTTTTTAAAATAGCTGCGGCACTAATACTATGTGACATTAAAAACCAAGCACACATTGTGTCCCTGCAAACAATTGGAAGGATTTAAGGCAAGACTAGGGAAGAATGTTTGTTTTGGCTGCGATTTGGGTGGCTATCTTTTTAAGATAGCTGCGGCAAGAATTCTATGGGCCATTAAGAACCAAGCACACAGAGTTTCCCTGCAAACAATAGGAAGGATTTAAGGCAAGACTAGGGAAGAATGTTAGTTTTGGCTGCTATTTGGGTGACTATCTTTTTAAGATAGCTGCGGCAAGAATTCTATGGAACTTTAAAAACCAAGCACACATTGTTTCCCTGCAAACAATTGGTAGGATTTAAGGCAAGACTTGGGAAGAATGTTTGTTTTGGCTGCTATTTGGGTGGCTATCTTTTTAATATAGCTGCAGCAAGAATTCTATGGGACATTAAAAACCAAGCACGCATAGTTTCACGGCAAATAATTGGAAGGATTTAAGGCAAGACTAGGGACGAATGTTTGTTTTTGCTGCTCTTTGGGTGGGCTATCTTTTTAAGATAGCTGCGGCAAGAATTCTATGGGACATTAAAAACCAAGCACACATTGTTTCCCTGCAAACAATTGGAAGGATTTAAGGCAAGACTAGGAAAGAATGTTTGTTTTGGCAGCTATTTGGGTGGCTATCTTTTTAAGATAGCTGCGGCAAGAATTCTATGGGACATTAAAAACCAAGCACACATTGTGTCCCTGCAAAGAATTGGAAGGATTTAAGGCAAGACTAGGGAAGAATGTTTGTTTTGGCTGCTATTTGGGTGACTATCTTTTTAAGATAGCTGCAGCAACAATTCTATGGGACATTAAAAACCAAGCAAACATTGTTTCCCTGCAAACAATTGGAAGGATTTAAGGCAAGACTAGGGAAGAATGTTTGTTTTGGCTGCTATTTGGGTGGCTATCTTTTTATGATAGCTGCGGCAAGAAATCTATGGGACATTAAAAGCCAAGCACACATATTTTCCCTGCAAACAATTGGAAGGATTTAAGGCAAGACTAGGGTAGAATGTTTGTTTAGGCTGCTATTTGGGTGACTATCTTTTTAAGATAGCTGCGGCAAGAATTCTATGGAACATTAAAAACCAAGCACACATTGTTTCCCTGCAAACAATTGGAAGGATTTAAGGCAAGACTAGGGACGAATGTTTGTTTTGGCTGCTCTTTGGGTAGCTATCTTTTTAAGATAGCTGCAGCAAGAATACTATGGGACATTAAAAACCAAGCACACATAGTTTCCCTGCAAACAATTGGAAGGATTTAAGGCAAGACTAGGGAAGAATGTTTGTTTTGGCTGCTCTTTGGGTGGGCTATCTTTTTAAGATAGCTGCGGCAATAATACTATGGGACATTAAAAACCAAGCACACATTGTTTCCCTGCAAACAATTGGAAGGATTTAAGGCAAGACTAGGGACGAATGTTTGTTTTAGCTGCTAATCGGGTGGCTATCTTTTTAAGATAACTGCAGCAAAAATTATACGGGATATTAGAACCAAGCACTAATTGTGTCCCTGCAAACAATTGGAAGGATTTAAGTCAAGACTAGGGACGAATGTTTGTTTTAGCTGCTAATCGGATGGCTATCTTTTTGACATACCTGCAGCAAAAATTATCTGGGATATTAGAACCAAGCACACAGTGTTTCCCTGCAAACAATTGGAAGGATTTAGGACAAGACATTGCACACATTGTTTCCCTGCAAACAATTGGAAGGATTTAAGGCAAGACTAGGGAAGAATGTTTGTTTTGGCTGCTATTTGGGTGGCTATCTTTTTATAATAGCTGCGGCAAGAATTCTATGGGACATTAAAAACCAAGCACACCTTGTTTCCCTGCAAACAATATGAAGGATTTAAGGCAAGACTAGGGAAGAATGTTAGTTTTGGCTGCTATTTGGGTGACTATCTTTTTAAGATAGCTGTTGCAAGAATTCTATGGGACATTAAAAACCAAGCACACATTGTTTCCCTGCAAACAATTGGAAGGATTTAAGGCAAGACTAGGGAAGAATGTTTATTTTGGCTGCTATTTGGGTGTCTATCTTTTTAAGATAGCTGCTGCAAGAATTCTATGGGACATTAAAAACCACGCACACAATGTTTCCCTGCAAACAATCGGAGGGATTTAAGGCAAGACTAGGGAAGAATGTTTTTTTTGGCTGCTTTTGGGGTGGCTCTCTTTTTAAGATAGCTGCGGCAAGAATTCTATATGACATTAAAAACCAAACAAATAGTGTGTACCTGCAAACACTCGGATTGTTTCAAGTCAAGGCTTGTGACTAATGTTCATGTTTTGCTGCTATGTTATTGACAATCTTTTTAAGATAGCTGAGTCACGAAAATTATGTAACATTAAAAACAAATCACTCCGTTTGTCCATGCAACCAAGCTGACGGAGTTAAGTCAAGACTAGGGAAGAATGTTTGTTTTAGCTGATAATCGGGTGGCTATCTTTTTAAGATAGCTGCAGCAAAAATTATATGGGATATTAAAAACCAAGCACTACATTGTTTCCCTGCAAACAATTGGAAGGATTTAAGGCAAGACTAGGGACGAATGTTTGTTTTAGCTGCTAATAGGATGGCTATCTTTTTGGCATAACTTCAGCAAAAATTATATGGGATATTAGAACCAAGCACACATTGATTCACTGCAAACAATAGGAAGGAGTTAGGACAAGACTCGGAAAGAATGTTTGTATTGGCTGCTATTTGGGTGGCTTTGTTTTTAAGATAGCTGCGGCAAGAATTCTATGGGACATAAAGAACCAAGCACACATTGTTTCCCTGCAAACAATTGGAAGGATTTAAGGCAAGACTAGGGACGAATGTTTGTTTGAGCTGCTAATCGGGTGGCTATCTTTTTCACATGACTACAGCAAAAACTATTTGGGATATTAGAACCAAGCACACATTGTTTCCCTGCAAACAATTGGAAGGATTTAAGGCACGACTCGGGAAGAAGGTTTGTTTTGGCTGATCTTTGAGTGGCTATCTTTTTAAGATAGCTGCGGCAAGAATTCTCTGGGACATAAAGAACCAAGCACAAATTGTTTCCCTGCAAACAATTGGAAGGATTTAAGGCACGACTAGGGAAGAATGTTTGTTTTGGCTGCTATTTGGGTGGCTATCTTTTTATGATAGCTGCCGCAAGAATTCTATGGGACATTAAAAACCAAGCACACCTTGTTTCCCTGCAAACAATTGGAAGGATTTAAGGCAAGACTAGGGAAGAATGTTAGTTTTGGCTGCTATTTGGGTGACTATCTTTTTAAGATAGCTGTTGCAATAATTCTATGGGACATTAAAAACCAAGCAGATATTGTTTCCCTGCAAACAATTGGAAGGATTTAAGGCAAGACTAGGGAAGAATGTTTGTTTTGGCTGCTATTTGGGTGGCTATCTTTTTAAGATAGCTGCGGCAATAAGTTTAAGGGACATAAAGAACCAAACAAACATTGTGTCCCTGCAAACAATCGGAGGGATTTAAGGCAAGACTAGGGAATATTGTTTATTTTGGCTGCTATTTGAGTGACAATCTGTTTAAAATAGATGCGGCAATACTATTCAGTGACAGTAAAAACAAAGCACACATTGTTTCTCTGCAAACAATTGGAAGGATTTAAGGCAAGACTAGGTAAGAATGTTTGTTTTGCTGCTATTTGGGTGACTATCATGTTAAGATAGCTTCAGCAAAAATTCTATGGGACATTAAAAACCAAGCACACATTGTGTCCCTGCAAACAATTGGAAGGATTTAAGGCAAGACTAGGGACGAATGTTAGTTTTGGCTGCTATTTGGGTGTCTATCTTTTTAAAATAGCTGCGTCAATAATTCTATGTGACATTAAAAACCAAGCACACATTGTTTCACTGCAAACAATTGGAAGGATTTAAGGCAAGACTAGGGAAGAATGTTAGTTTTGGCTGCTATTTGGGTGACTATCTTTTTAAGATAGCTGCGGCAAGAATTCTATGGGACATTAAAAACCAAGCAGAAATTGTTTCCCTGCAAACAATAGGAATGATTTAAGGCAAGACTAGGGAAGAATGTTCATTTTGGCTGCTATTTGGGTGTCTATCTTTTTAAGATAGCTGCGGCAAGAATTCTATGTGACATTAAAAACCAAGCACACATTGTGTCACTGCAAACAATTGGAAGGATTCAAGGCAAGACTAGGGACGACTGTTTTATTTGGCTGCTATTTGGGTGGCTATCTTTTTAAGATAGCTGCGGCAAGACTTATATATGTCATTAAAAACCAATCACAAATTGTTTCCCTGCAAACAATTGGAAGGATTTAAGGCAAGACTAGGGAAGAATGTTTGTTTTGGCTGCTATTTGGGTGGCAATCTTTTTAAGATAGCTGCGTCAAGAATTTTATGGGACATTAAAAACCAAACAAACATTGTTTCCCTGCAAACAATTGGAAGGATTTAAGGCAAGACTAGGGAAGAATGTTTGTTTTGGCTGCTATTTGGGTGGCTATCTTTTTCAGATAGCTGCGGCAAGAATACTATGGGACATTAAAAACCAAGCACACATTGTTTCCCTGCAAACAATTGGAAGGATTTAAGGCAAGACTAGGGACGAATGTTTTTTTTTAGCTGCTAATCGGGTGGCTATCTTTTTAAGATAACTGCAGAAAAAATTATATGGGATATTAGAACCAAGCACTAATTGTTTCCCTGCAAACAATTGGAAGGATTTAAGTCAAGACTAGGGACGAATGTTTGTTTTAGCTGCTAATCGGGTGGCTATCTTTTTAAGATGACTGCAGCAAAAACTATATGGGATATTAGAACCAAGCACACATTGTTTCCCTGCAAACAATTGGAAGGATTTAGGACAAGACTCGGAAAGAATGTTTGTATTGGCTGCTATTTGGGTGGCTGTGTTTTTAAGATAGCTGCGGCAAGAATTCTATGGGACATTAAAAACTAAGCACACATTGTTTCCCTGCAAACAATTGGAAGGATTTAAGGCAAGACTAGGTACGTATGTTTGTTTTAGCTGCTAATCGGGTGGCTATCTTTTTAAGATGACTGCAGCAAAAACTATATGGGATATTAGAACCAAGCACACATTGTTTCCCTGCAAACAATTGGAAGGATTTAAGGCAAGACTAGGGAAGAATGTTTGTTTTGGCTGCTATTTGGGTGGCTATCTTTTTAAGATAGCTGCAGCAAGAATTCTATGGGACATAAAGAACCAAGCACACATTGTTTCCCTGCAAACAATTGGAAGGATTTAAGGCAAGACTAGGGAAGAATGTTTGTTTTGGCTGCTATTTGGGTGGCTATCTTTTTATGATAGCTGCGGCAAGAATTCTATGGGACATTAACAACCAAGCACACCTTGTTTCCCTGCAAACAATCGGAAGGATTTAAGGCAAGACTAGGGACGAATGTTTGTTTTGGCTGCTATTTGGGTGACTATCTTTTTAAGATAGCTGCGGCAAGAATTCTATGGGACATTTAAAACCAAGCACACATTGTTTCACTGCAAACAATTGGAAGGATTTAAGGCACGACTAGGGAAGACTGTTCATTTTGGATGCTATTTGGGTGTCTATCTTTTTAAGATAGCTGCGGCAAGAATTCTATGGGACAATAAAAGCCAAGCAGATATTGTTTCACTGCAAACAATTGGAAGGATTTAAGGCAAGACTAGGGAAGAATGTTTATTTTGGCTGCTATTTGGGTGGCTATCTTTTTAAGATAGCTGCGGCAAGAATTCTATGGGACATTAAAAACCAAGCACACATTGTTTCTCTGCAAACAATTGGAAGGATGTAAGGCAAGACTAGGGAAGAATGTTTGTTTTGGCTGGTATTTGGGTGTCTATCTTTTTAAGATAGCTGCGGCAAGAATTCTATGGGACATTAAAAACCAAGCACACATTGTGTCCCTGCAAAGAATTGGAAGGACTTAAGGCAAGACTAGGGAAGAATGTTTGTTTTGCTGCTATTTGGGTGACTATCTTTTTAAGATAGCTGCATCAATAATTCTAAGGGACATTAAAAACCAAGCACACAGTGTTTCCCTGCTAACAATTGGAAGGATTTAAGGCAAGACTAGGGTAGAATGTTTGTTTTTGCTGCTATTTGGGTGGCTATCATTTTAAAATAGCTGCGGCAAGAATTCTATGGGACATTAAAAGCCAAGCACACATTGTTTCCCTGCAAACAATTGGAAGGATTTAAGGCAAGACTAGGGAAGAATGTTTGTTTTGGCTGCTATTTGGGTGACTATCATTTTAAGATAGCTGCGGCAAGAATTCTATGGGACATTAAAAACCAAGTACACATTGTTTCCCTGCACACAATTGGAAGGATTTAAGACAAGACTAGGGAAGACTGTGTGTTTTGACTGCTATTTGGGTGGCTATCTTTTTAAGATAGCTACGGCAACAATTCTAAGGGACATAAAAAACCAAGCACACCTTGTTTCACTGCAAACAATTGGAAGGATTTAAGGCAAGACTTGGGAAGAATGTTTGTTTTGGCTGCTATTTGGGTGGCTATCTTTTTAAGATAGCTGCGGCAAGAATTCTATTGGACATTAAAAACCAAGCAGATATTGTTTCCCTGCAAACAGTCGGAGGGATTTAAGGCAAGACTAGGGAAGAATGTTTGTTTTGGCTGCTATTTGGGTGGCTATCTTTTTAAGATAGCTGCGGCAAGAATTATATGCGACATTAAAAACCAAGCATACATTGTTTCCCTGCAAACAATTGGAAGGATTTAAGGCAAGACTAGGTAAGAATGTTTGTTTTGGCAGCTATTTGGGTGGCTATCTTTTTAAGATTGCTGCGGCAACAATTCTAAGGGACATTAAAAACCAAGCATACCTTGTTTCCCTGCAAACAATTGGAAGGATTTAAGGCAAGACTAGGGAAGAATGTTAGTTTTGGCTGCTATTTGGGTGACTATCTTTTTAAGATAGCTGCGGCAAGAATTCTATGGGACATTAATAACCAAGCAGATATTGTTTCACTGCAAACACTTGGAAGGATTTAAGTCACGACTAGGGAAGAATGTTTATTTTGGCTGCTAGTTGGGTGGCTATCTTTTTAAGATAGCTGCAGCAAGAATTTCTATGGGACATTAAAAGCCAAGCACACATTGTTTCCCTGCAAACAATTGGAAGGATTTAAGGCAAGACTAGGGAAGAATGTTTATTTTGGCTGGTATTTGGGTGTCTATCTTTTTAAAATAGCTGCGGCAAGAATTATATGGGACATTAAAAACCAAGCACACATTGTTTCCCTGCAAACAATTGGAAGGATTTAAGGCAAGACTAGGTACGAATGTGTGTTTTTGCTGCTCGTTGGGTGGCTATCTTTTTAAGATAGCTGCTGCAAGAATTCTATGTGACATTAAAAACCAAGCACACATTGTTTCCCTGCAAACAATTGGAAGGATTTAAGGCAAGACTAGGGAAGAATGTTTGTTTTGGCTGCTATTTGGGTGTCTATCTTTTTAAGATAGCTGCGGCAAGAATTCTATGGGACATTAAAAACCAAGCATACATTGTTTCCCAGCAAACAATTGGAAGGATGTAAGGCAAGACTAGGGAATAATGTTTGTTTATGCAGGTATTTGTGTGGCTATCTTTTTAAGATAGCTGCGGCAAGAATTATATGGGACATTAAAAACCAAGAACACATTGTGTCCCTGAAAAGAATTGTAAGGATATAAGGCAAGACTAGGGAATAATGTTTTTTTTGGCTGCTATTTGGGTGGCTATCTTTTTAAGATAGCTGCAGCAAGAATACTATGGGACATTAAAAACCAAGCACGCATTGTTTCCCTGCAAACAATTGGAAGGATTTAAGGCAAGACTAGGGAAGAATGTTTGTTTTGGCTGCTCTTTGGGTGGGCTATCTTTTTAAGATAGCTGCGGCAAGAATTCTATGGGACATTAAAAACCAAGCACACATTGTTTCCCTGCAAACAATTGGAAGGATTTAAGGCAAGACTAGGGACGAATGTTTTTTTAGCTGCTAATCGGGTGGCTATCTTTTTAAGATAACTGCAGCAAAAATTATATGGGATATTAGAACCAAGCACTAATTGTTTCCCTGCAAACAATTGGAAGGATTTAAGGCAAGACTAGGGACGAATGTTTGTTTTAGCTGCTAATCGGATGGCTATCTTTTTGACATAACTGCAGCAAAAATTATATGGGATATTAGAACCAAGCACACATTGTTTCCCTGCAAACAATTGGAAGGATTTAGGACAAGACTCGGAAAGAATGTTTGTATTGGCTGCTATTAGGGTGGCTGTGTTTTTAAGATAGCTGCGGCAAGAATTCTATGGGACATTAAAAACCAAGCACACATTGTTTCCCTGCAAACAATTGGAAGGATTTAAGGCAAGACTAGGGACGAATGTTTGTTTTAGCTGCTAATCGGGTGGCTATCTTTTTAAGATGACTGCAGCAAAAATTATATGGGATATTAGAACCAAGGACACATTGTTTCCCTGCAAACAATTGGAAGGATTTATGGCAAGACTAGGGAAGAATGTTTGTTTTGGCTGCTATTTGAGTGGCTATCTTTTTAAGATAGCTGCGGCAAGAATTCTATGGGACATTAAAAACCAAGCACACATTGTTTCCCTGCAAACAATTGGAAGGATTTAAGGCAAGACTAGGGAAGAATGTTTGTTTTGGCTGCTATTTGGGTGTCGATTTTTTTAAGATAGCTGCTTCACGAATTCTATGGGACATTAAAAACCAAGCACACATTGTTTCACTGCAAACAATTGGACGGATTTAAGGCAAGACTAGGGAAGAATGTTTGTTTTGGCGGCTTGTTGGGTGTCTATCTTTTTAAGATAGCTGCGGCAATAATTCTCTGGGACATTAAAAAAAAAGCACACATTGTTTCACTGCAAAGAATTGGAAGGATGTAAGGCAAGACTAGGGACGAATGTTTGTTTTGGCTGCTCTTTGGGTGGCTATCTTTTTAAGATAGCTGCAGCAAGAATTCTAAGGGACATTAAAAACCAAGCACACAGTGTTTCCCTGCAAACAATCGGAAGGATTTAAGGCAAGACTAGGGAAGAATGTTAGTTTTGGCTGCTATTTGGGTGTCTATCTTTTTAAAATAGCTGCTGCAAGAATTCTATGGGACATTAAAAACCAAGCACACATTGTTTCCCTGCAAACAATGGGAAGGATTTAAGGCAAGACTAGGGAAGAATGTTATTTTTGGCTGCTATTTGGGTGGCTATCTTTTTAAGATAGCTGCTGCAATAATTCTATGGGACATTAAAAACCCAGCAGAAATTGTTTCCCTGCAAACAATATGAAGGATTTACGGCAAGACTAGGGAAGAATGTTCATTTTGGCTGCTCTTTGGGTGTCTCTCTTTTTAAGATAGCTGCGGCAAGAATTCTATGGGACATTAAAAACCAAGCACATATTGTTTCCCTGCAAACAGTCGGAGGGATTTAAGGCAAGACTAGGGAAGAATGTTTGTTTTGGCTGCTATTTGGGTGGCTATCTTTTTAAAATAGCTGCGGCAAGAATTCTATGGGACATTAAAAACCAAGCACACAGAGTTTCCCTGCAAACAAGCGGAAGGATTCAAGGCAAGACTAGGGAAGAATGTTTTTTTTGGCTGCTCTTTGGGTGGCTATCTTTTTAAGATAGCTGCGGCAAGAATTCTATGTGACATTAAAAACCAAGCACACATTGTGTCCCTGCAAACAATTGGAAGGATTTAAGGCAAGACGAGGGAAGAATGTTTGTTTTGGCTGCTATTTGGGTGGCAATCTTTTTAAGATAGCTGCGGCAAGAATTTTATGGGACATTAAAAACCAATCAAACATTGTTTCCCTGCAAACAATTGGAAGGATTTAAGGCAAGACTAGGGACGAATGTTTGTTTTGGCTGCTAATGTGGTGGCTATCTTTTTAAGATAGCTGCGGCAAGAATACTATGTAACATTAAAAACCAACCACACATTTTGTCCCTGCAAACAATTGGAAGGATTTAAGTCAAGACTAGGGACGAATTTTTTTTTTGAGATGCAAATCGGGTGGCTATATTTTTAAGTTAAATGAAGAAAAAATTATTTGGGATATTATAACCAAGCACAAATTGTTTCACTGCAAACAATTTGAAGGATTTAAGTCAAGACTAGGGACGACTGTTTGTTTTAGCTGCTAATAGGTTGGCTATCTTTTTAAGATGACTGCAGAAAAAACTATATGGGATATTATAACCAAGCACACATTGTTTCCCTGCAAACAATTGGAAGGATTTAAGGCAAGACTAGGGAAGAATGTTAGTTTTGGCTGCTATTTGGGTGGCTATCTTTTTAAGATAGCTGCGGCAAGAATTCTATGGGACATATAGAACCAAGCACACATTGTTTCTCTGCAATCAATTGGAAGGATTTAAGGCAAGACTAGGGAAGAATGTTTGTATTGGCTGGTATTTGGGTGTCTATCTTTTTATGATAGCTGCGGCCAGAATTCTATGGGACATTAAAAACCAAGAACACCTTGTTTCCCTGCAAACAATTGGAAGTATTTAAGGCAAGACTAGGGAAGACTGTTAGTTTTGGCTGCTATTTGGGTGACTATCTTTTTAAGATAGCTGCGGCAAGAATTCTATGGGACATTTAAAACCAAGCACACATTGTTTCCCTGCAAACAATTGGAAGGATTTAAGGCAAGACTAGGGAAGAATGTTTATTTTGGCTGCTATTTGGGTGGCTATCTTTTTAAGATAGCTGCGGCAAGAATTCTATGTGACATTAAAAACCAAGCACACATTGTTTCCCTGCAAACAATAGGAAGGATTTAAGGCAAGACTAGGGAAGAATTTTTTTTTGGCTGCTATTTGGGTGGCTATCTTTTTAAGATAGCTGCGGCAAGAATTCTATGGGACATTAAAAACCAAGCACACATTGTATCCCTGCAAACAATTGGAAGGATGTAAGGCAAGACTAGGGAAGAATGTTTATTTTGGCTGCTATTTGGGTGACTATCTTTTTAAGATAGCTGCGGCAAGAAATCTATGTGACATTAAAAACCAAGCACACATTGTTTCACTGCAAACAATTGGAAGGATTTAATGCAAGACTAGGTAAGAATGTTTGTTTTGCTGCTATTTGTGTGACTATCTATTTAAGATATCTGCTGCAAAAAGTCTAATGGACATTAAAAACCAAGCACACATTGTTTCCCTGCAAACAAATGGAAGGATTTAAGGCAAGTCTAGGGAAGAATGTTTGTTTTGGCTGCTATTTGGGTGTCTATCATTTTAAAATAGCTGCTGCAATAATTCTATGGGACATTAAAAGCCAAGCACACATTGTTTCCCTGCAAACAATTGGAAGGATTTAAGGCAAGACTAGGGAAGAAGGTTTGTTTTGGCTGCTATTTGGGTGACTATCATTTTACGATAGCTGCGGCAAGAATTCTATGGGACATTAAAAACCAAGAACACATTGTTTCCCTGCACACAATTGGATGGATTTAAGGCAAGACTAGGGAAGAATGTTTCTTTTGGCTGCTATTTGGGTGTCTATCTTTTTAAGATAGCTGCGGCAAGAATTCTATGGGACATTAAAAACCAAGCAAACATTGTTTCCCTGCAAACAATTGGAAGGATTTAAGGCAAGACTAGGGAAGAATGTTTATTTTGGCTGCTATTTGGGTGGCTATCTTTTTAAGATAGCTGCGGCAAGAATTCTATGGGACATTAAAAACCAAGCACACATTGTGTCCCTGCAAACAGTTGGAAGGATTTAAGGCCAGTCTAGGGAAGAATGTTTGTTTTGGCTGCTATTTGGGTGGCTATCTTTTTAAAATAGCTGCGGCAAGAATTCTATGGGACATTAAAAACCAAGCACACATTGTTTCCCTGCAAACAATTGGAAGGATTTAAGGCAAGACTAGGAAAGAATGTTTGTTTTGGCTGCTATTTGGGTGGCTATCTTTTTAAGATGGCTGCGGCAAAAATTCTATGGGACATTAAAAACCAAGCATACATTGTTTCCCTGCAAACAATTGGAAGGATTTAAGGCAAGACTAGGGAAGAATGTTTGTTTTGGCTGCTATTTGGGTGACTATCTTTTTAAGATAGCTGCGGCAAGAATTCTATGGGACATTAAAAACCAAGCACACATTGTTTCCCTGCACACAATTGGAAGGATTTAAGGCAAGACTAGGGAAGAATGTTTGTTTTGGCTGCTATTTGGGTGTCTATCTTTTTATGATAGCTGCGGCAAGAAATCTATGGGACATTAAAAGCCAAGCACACATTTTTTCCCTGCAATCAATTGGAAGGATTTAAGGCAAGACTAGGGAAGAATGTTTGTTTTGGCTGCTATTTGGGTGACTATCTTTTTATGATAGCTGCGGCAAGAATACTATGGGACATTAAAAACCAAGCACACATTGTTTCCCTGCAAACAATTGGAAGGATTTAAGGCAAGACTAGGGAAGAATGTTTTTTTTGGCTGCTATTTGGGTGTCTATCTTTTTAAGATAGCTGCATCAAGAATTCTATGGAACATTAAAAACCAAGCACACATTGTTTCCCTGCAAACAATTGGAAGGATTTAAGGCAAGACTTGGGAAGAATGTTTGTTTTGGCTGCTATTTGGGTGGCTATCTTTTTAAGATAGCTGCAGCAAGAATACTATGGGACATTAAAAACCAAGCACACATTGTTTCCCTGCAAACAATTGGAAGGATTTAAGGCAAGACTAGGGAAGAATGTTTGTTTTTGCTGCTCATTGGGTTGGCTATCTTTTTAAGATAGCTGCGGCAAGAATACTATGTGAAATTAAAAACCAACCACACATTGTGTCCCTTCAATCAATTGGAAGTATTTTAGGCAAGACTAGGGAAGAATGTTTTTTTTTAGCTGCTAATAGGGTGGCTATCTTTTTAAGATATATGCTGCAATAATTATACGGGAGATTCGAACCAAGCACTAATTGTTTCCCTGCAAACAATTGGAAGGATTTAAGGCAAGACTAGGGACTAATGTTTGTTTTAGCGGCTAATCGGATGGCTATCTTTTTCACATAACTCCAGCAAAAATTATATGGGATATTAGAACCAAGCACACATTGTTTCACTGCAAACAATTGGAAGGATTTAGGACAAGACTCGGAAAGAATGTTTGTATTGGCTGCTATTTGGGTGGCTGTGTTTTTAAGATAGCTGCGGCAAGAATTCTATGGGACATTAAAAACCAAGCACACATTGTTTCCCTGCAAACAATTGGAAGGATTTAAGTCAAGACTAGGGACGACTGTTTGTTTTAGCTGCTAATCGGGTGGCTATCTTTTTAAGATGACTGCAGCAAAAACTATATGGGATATTAGAACCAAGCACACATTGTTTCCCTGCAAACAATTGGAAGGATTTAAGGCAAGACTAGGGAAGAATGTTTGTTTTGGCTGCTATTTGGGTGGCTATCTTTTTAAGATAGCTGCTGCAAGAATTCTATGGGACATAAAGAACCAAGCACACATTGTTTCCCTGCAAACAATTGGAAGGATTTAAGGCAAGACTAGGGAAGAATGTTAGTTTTGGCTGCTATTTGGGTGACTATCTTTTTAAGATAGCTGCGGCAAGAATACTATGGGACATTAAAAACCAAGCACACATTGTTTCCCTGCAAACAATTGGAAGGATTTAAGGCAAGACTAGCGAAGAATGTTTGTTTTGGCTGCTCTTTGGGTGGGCTATCTTTTTAAGATAGCTGCGGCAAGAATTCTATGGGACATTAAAAACCAAGCCCACATTGTTTCCCTGCAAACAATTGGAAGGATTTAAGGCAAGACTAGGGACGAATGTTTGTTTTAGCTGCTAATCGGGTGGCTATCTTTTTAAGATAACTGCAGCAAAAATTATATGGGATATTAGAACCAAACACACATTGTTTCCCTGCAAACAATTGGAAGGATTTAAGGCAAGGCTAGGGAAGAATGTTTGTTTTGGCTGCTATTTGGGTGGCTATCTTTTTAAGATAGCTGCGGCAAGAATTCTATGGGACATTAAAAACCAAGCACACATTGTTTCCCTGCAAACAATTGGAAGGATTTAAGGCAAGTCTAGGGAAGAATGTTTGTTTTGGCTGCTATTTGGGTGTCTATCTTTTTAAGATAGCTGCGGCAAGAATTCTATGGGACATTAAAAACCAAGCCCATATTGTGTCCCTGCAAACAATCGGATGGAGTTAAGGCAAGCCGAGGGAATAATGTTCATGTTTTGGCTGCTATGTGAGTTGCATTCTTTGTAAGATAGTTGCGGCAATAAAACTATGTAACAATAAAAACCAAGCATACCTTGTGTCTCTGCAAAAACGCGGAAGGATTTAAGGCAAGACTAGGAAATACTGTTTGTTTTGGCAGCTATTTGGGTGTCTATCTTTTTAAGATAGCTGCGGCAATAATTCTATGGGACATTAAAAACCAAGCACACATTGTTTCCCTGCAAACAATTGGAAGGATTTAAGGCAAGACTAGGGAATAATGTTTGTTTTGGCTGCTATTTGGGTGGCTATCTTTTTAAGATAGCTGAGGCAAGAATTCTATGGGACATTAAAAACCAAGCACACATTGTTTCCCTGCAAACAATCGGAAGGATTTAAGGCAAGACTAGGGAAGAATGATTGTTTTGGCTGATATTTGGGTGTCTATCTTTTTATGATAGCTGCGGCAAGAAATCTATGGGACATTAAAAGCCAATCACACATTTTTTCCCTGCAATCAATTGGAAGGATTTATGGCAAGACTAGGGAAGAATGTTTGTTTTGGCTGCTATTTGGGTGACTATCTTTTTATGATAGCTGCGGCAAGAATTCTATGGGACATTAAAAACCAAGCACACATTGTTTCCCTGCAAACAATTGGAAGGATTTAAGGCAAGACTTGGGAAGAATGTTTGTTTTGGCTGCTATTTGGGTGGCTATCTTTTTAAGATAGCTGCAGCAAGAATACTATGGGACATTAAAAACCAAGCACACATTGTTTCCCGGCAAACAATTGGAAGGATTTAAGGCAAGACTAGGGAAGAATGTTTGTTTTGGCTACTCTTTGGGTGGGCTATCTTTTTAAGATAGCTGCGGCAAGAATTCTATGGGACATTAAAAACCAATCAGCACATTGTTTCCCTGCAAACAATTGGAAGGATTTAAGGCAAGACTAGGGACGAATGTTTTTTTTTAGCTGCTAATCGGGTGGCTATCTTTTTAAGATAACTGCATCAAAAATTATACGGTATATTAGAACCAAGCACTAATTGTTTCCCTGCAAACAATTGGAAGGATTTATGTCAAGACTAGGGACGAATGTTTGTTTTAGCTGCTAATCGGGTGGCTATCTTTTTAGGATGACTGCAGCAAAAATTATATGTGATATTAGAACCAAGCACACATTGTTTCCCTGCAAACAATTGGAAGGATTTAGGACAAGACATTGCACACATTGTTTCCCTGCAAACAATTGGAAGGATTTAAGGCAAGACTAGGGAAGAATGTTTGTTTTGGCTGCTATTTGGGTGGCTATCTTTTTATGATAGCTGCTGCAAGAATTCTATGGGACATTAAAAACCAAGCACACCTTGTTTCCCTGCAAACAATTGGAAGGATTTAAGGCAAGACTAGGGAAGAATGTTATTTTTGGCTGCTATTTGGGTGACTATCTTTTTAAGATAGCTGCGGCAAGAATTCTAAGGGACATTAAAAACCAAGCAGATATTGTTTCCCTGCAAACAATTGGAAGGATTTAAGGCAAGACGAGGGAAGAATGTTTGTTTTGGCTGCTATTTGTGTGGCTATCTTTTTAAAATAGCTGCGGCAAGAATTCTATGGGACATTAAAAGCCAAGCACACCTTGTTTCCCTGCAAACAATTGGAAGGATTTAAGGCAAGACTAGGGAAGAATGTTTGTTTTGGCTGCTTTTTGGGTGGCTATCTTTGTATGAGATCAGCGTAAAGAACTCGATGTGACAGTAACATCCAAACAAACAGAGTGTCACTGAAATCACTCGGAAGGATGCAAGGCAAGACTCGGGAATACTTTTTGTTTTGGCTGCTCGGGGTATGACACTCTTTTTATAATAGCTGCAGCAAGACTTATATGTGACATTAAAAACCAAGCACACATTGTGTCCC
This sequence comes from Artemia sp. Qi Xiang Cuo, assembly GCF_049724085.1. Taxonomy (NCBI): domain Eukaryota; kingdom Metazoa; phylum Arthropoda; class Branchiopoda; order Anostraca; family Artemiidae; genus Artemia; species Artemia sp. Qi Xiang Cuo. The sequence continues at coordinate 54,127,225 of NC_142810.1, forward strand.
TGCAAAAAATTGGAAGGATTTAAGGCAAGACTAGGGAAGAATGTTTGTTTTGGCTGCTATTTGGGTGGCAATCTTTTTAAGATAGCTGCGGCAAGAATTTTATGGGACATTAAAAACCAAACAAACATTGTTTCCCTGCAAACAATTGGAAGGATTTAAGGCAAGACTAGGGAAGAATGTTTGTTTTGGCTGCTATTTGGGTGGCTATCTTTTTAAGATAGCTGCGGCAAGAATACTATGGGACATTAAAAACCAAGCACACATTGTTTCCCTGCAAACAATTGGAAGGATTTAAGGCAAGACTAGGGAAGAATGTTTGTTTTGGCTGCTCTTTGGGTGGGCTATCTTTTTAAGATAGCTGCGGCAAGAATTCTATGGGACATTAAAAACCAAGCACACATTGTTTCCCTGCAAACAATTGGAAGGATTTAAGGCAAGACTAGGGACGAATGTTTGTTTTAGCTGCTAATCGGGTGGCTATCTTTTTAAGATAACTGCAGCAAAAATTATATGGGATATTAGAACCAAACACACATTGTTTCCCTGCAAACAATTGGAAGGATTTAAGGCAAGACTAGGGACAAATGTTTGTTTTGGCTGCTCTTTGGGTGGGCTATCTTTTTAAGATAGCTGCGGCAAGAATTCTATGGGACATTAAAAACCAAGCCCACATTGTTTCCCTGCAAACAATTGGAAGGATTTAAGGCAAGACTAGGGACGAATGTTTTTTTTAGCTGCTAATCGGGTGGCTATCTTTTTAAGATAACTGCAGCAAAAATTATATGGGATATTAGAACCAAGCACACATTGTTTCCCTGCAAACAATTGGAAGAATTTAGGACAAGACTCGGAAAGAATGTTTGTATTGGCTGCTATTTGGGTGGCTGTGTTTTTAAGATAGCTGCGGCAAGAATTCTATGGGACACTAAAAACCAAGCACACATTGTTTCCCTGCAAACAATTGGAAGGATTTAAGGCAAGACTAGGGACGAATGTTTGTTTTAGCTGCTAATCGGGTGGCTATCTTTTTAACATAACTGCAGCAAAAATTATATGGGATATTAGAACCAAGCACACATTGTTTCCCAGCAAACAATTGGAAGGATTTAGGAAAAGACTTGAAAACAATGTTAGTATTGGCTGCTATTTGGGTGGCTGTATTTTTAACATGAGCTAATTAAACATCATGGCAGAAAAAACTATGCTGGCATTTAATCATCTTAAGAAAATTTAAATTTGCAGCTTTTTAAACAGTAATTGTGATTATCGAAGGGCTGTAAATCAAAAATTAATTCTTTACTCAAAGAGTGGGAGAATAACGGGTTTTTAGAAGGTTGTATTTTTAATAATATTGTATTAAAAACTCTGTTTTCTTATCTTACAGCTGCTACCACCATTTACTATTTTCTTTTAGGAATTTGTTACCTTATATTAATCTTTTTCAATTTATTATCCAAATACTTTCTTATTCTATGGTATTTTACATTATTATTATCATTATAAAGTATTTAAAATGTTACTGTAATCTGAAAGAGTTTGTTAGTTTAGTTAAGTAGGGTATGACGATATCTGTAGTGAGATGACAATTTTTAACTTCAAAAACTTTCAATAAATACTTTAACTAAACAAAATTCAAGTATAGCAAATACTCTTTGATCATAGTTGAGCTGGTATAGATTGAGAAGCAATAACACAGTCCTTTAAGAACTTGAAAAGACAGTTTTCTAGCGTGAAGAACAAGTTACATGTTAAGCTTTTTGTCATAAAAATCTGTCTAAAAAATCCGATATGGTTGCAGCAGTAGCTACAATCTAGTAAAGAGCAAGCCACAGTCGTAAGTAGCCAAAAGTTGAAAAACACGTTTAAAAAAACTGTCTCATGAGAAACAATCGCCATTTGACCGGAATAGGAATGGTAACTATTATTTCGGCTAATCTTAAAAGTGAAAGTTTATTGCAAAAAACACATTTATGGTATTCCGAAAAGAAGGCCGGAATCTCTCAAAAATGGAGCAAAAATAGATGTGCTCCGGGGATCAGCTGATCCCCGGGGATCCAGGGATCATGCTGGGATCAGCATGGTCGAAGACCATGCACAGGTTTTCAGCTCCAGGTGGTTAATTTGCTAAAATCAAAACTAAAAATGAATTTTCCCTCTGATTGTTTTACTAACTTGGTTAAATAGGCATTTGAAAGATATATATTCTAGCAGGCTCTTGTTGATCAATCTCTTTAACCTATACATATGATACGGTCAAAATCCATGCAGAAACAGAAAGAAAAGGAATTCAAGCAAGACACCAAAACGCCTGTCCTTGTCTGAATTGCAACTATGGCGTTTTTTTTTTTAAGCAAACAGGATGTTAAAAGTTTTAGTGCCCATTTTAAGTGGTAAAAAAATTGGAAGACAGCTAGTCCCCCTCCCCTCCGGTCCCCTCCACAAGGTTTGCCATATCAAAAATATTAAGATAGTGGGAACATGGGTGTAAGTTACACAAATATAGTGCTAAAACAATCAACAAATGAAATTGAATTATCAGCCCTGTTGGTTCAGAAGGGTAGAACGTTGGTGTTTGAATCATAATTTAAAGGGTTAAAGTCCCTTTTTGGGCATTTTTCTTTCAATCATTCTCTGTGCTTTCTATATGATTATTTGGACAAACTGTCTTTGTTAAGGCTGACTACGATAATTCTTTAAAAAAAGAAGCTGTTTTCCTACTGTGCCAAAAAATCAGGATTAACAAACAAAATTAGAGCAGTTTTGATTTCGATTGTTTTTCTGGTAATTTTTGGATTAAACAAAAACTTTTTAACATTTTCTCTTAGCATTTCAGTAAAAAATTAAATATTCGAATTTGTCAATTCGTTTGTTTCTTTTAGCCCAATAATGTCTGAAGAAGTGGCTGTAAGTTACTCAATTTGCCCATTGTTCATATACAGCCTAGTATTTGTTATTGAGAAATATTCGGACATATTTTAGGGTGGAATTTTAACAGAGAGGGGGGGGGGGGTTCTAGAGAGGGGGGGGGGTTACAAGGGACGTTTTTAATGAAAACAAGTTTTTGGGGAAAGTTTTCAGGAGAAATTATATATGGGGAAGGGGAATTCGTGGCATTTTTGAAGTCGTCGCAAATTAAATAAAAAAAATTCGACTGGAAGTAAAGAGCAACATTAATACTTATAACGAACGGAAAATATTCCGAATATGAGAGAGGTTGCCCTTCCCCATCTCTAAAAAAAATAAAAAAAGATCATGTCAGTGTTGCTTCTACATTGAATTTAAATTAAAAGCTGTGCTAGATTAATTTTAAAAAGAACGAAGTTTTTCTGAGGGAAGTAAAGAGCGAAGTTGAGACTTAAAACGAACAAAAATTATTGCTTCATAGTCTATCTGACATATATCGATAAAACTAATAGAAATAAACCTACTAATAACATTTCCCTATACTTTTTATGATCATGGAAAATTAGCGCTTTACTGAAAACACAAAAGCCAAGTACAAAACAAAAAAGAATATTGATTTAGGAGTCAAAAGTGAGTGCATAGCCTGATAGCAAAAACTAATCTATGACGCTTTTCATACTCATACATCAGCTGTCATATTAGTAACTTTCAGTATACAATTAAATTATCCTAAAATTTCAGCATAAAAATAGATATTATTTTAAAAACCTTAAAGTCATTGGAAAGCATATAAAAATATTGAATTTATTTATGAGGTAACATCTTGGTCGCAACAGCTTTAATACAAATAGTGAGTAATATTCAATTTTAAATTATAAAAAAAACACGCTTTAATATTACTTGAAATGAAGAATAAATAACCATAATATGGACTCGAGAAATCTGGTTAATTTTCTCTATATAATGGAGTTTCAAATAAATTATAAAGATGGACTATAGTGCTAATACTATCAAGATGGCTTCACTTCGGACTTGTTTTAAATTATAAAGATGGTCTATAGTGCTAATACTATCAAGATGGCTTCACTTCGGACTTGTCTACAAACTAATCTGGAAATATCCCTTTCAGAACCAGAGCAAAATCTAATCATTAGAATGAGTTCATTATGCTAAAGTGAAACCAAATAAAAAAAAAAAAAAAGAGCAACAATCCTAAATCCTTTTTTTTTAAGTTTCCTTTTGCTTTTACGTTAACAAGACTTCTTCGTATTGTTTCGTATTTTTAGTAAAGCGCTAGCTTTCTATAATCATACAAAAATAGGGAAGCATCATCACTAGGTTTATTTGCACTAGTTTTACCGATATATGTTAGATAGACTGTTAAACAATAATTTTTTTTCGATTTAGGTTTCAACTTCTTCAGATGATTTGCCCCCAACCATGCCCTGCACTCCTGGCCAAATGCAGTGAATCAAAAGATCAATACCTGTACAGTGCCAACCATTGATCAGTATGCAAAAAAACTTTCTAAGCGTTTTTTAAGTTTTATGTTTGCTCTTTACTTGCATTAGAATTTTTTATTATTATCAAAATGAATTACTTATAAAATGTTTTATCAAGGAAATATTGCAGAGGTTAAATAAAGTTTAAAGCAGGATTATTAATACCCTTAAGAAAAATTATGCGAGTTGACCATAATGCCCTTATGAAATACACAAGTGTGATCCCGACTGTCTTATGATTTTGAGCTTCCGAGTTATTTTATTGATTTGTATTCAAAATTCTCTTGAAGTCTGAAATAATTCAAGGTTTGTCGGGCTAGTGAGGCTAGATAAAATAGCTTTAATGAGATAGGAATTTTAACTTCAAAAACGTTAAGAAAACAACTTAACTTGAAAAAGAAAATGAATTCAAGTATAGAAAAAAAAACCCTTAGATCGAAATTAAGCAACTTAGCATTACAATATAAGAACACAATTCAACTTTCTGTCTGCACGGTGTCTCTTGGGTCTTTTGCAACTAGCGTGGAAACTTCATAAAACATAATGGCCCCTTAAAATTAGGTACTAACTGACTTAATAATCAGTACTTAATAATACATGACAATCAGATTTTACATTGCAAACTACTGTAACCCATCACGACCTATCAAAAGTATTCAGTAGAAACTTTTTCCACACAATGCTTTGAGAAAAAAAAATAAATATAAAGCAGCTTGGCTTAATCAAGTGGAATATTAAATACCTTGCTTCACAGCTGTGATTCCGAAGAGGTTGAGACTGTCCATCTTTCACTAATTGAATCAAATACACTGTCAGCTTGTCTTGGCTACTCAGGAAAATTAGAAATATTAAAAATCTGAACAATTAACGAATTTGATAGCTATATCTTCCAAAGAAATCCAGGAGGACCTAAAATAGAAAATTGCTTTAAAGATAGGCATAAAAAGCATAAATAAATGGATTCCAAAATTTAAAAAAATTATTCATACTTCTATCTTTATATTTACCACTTAATGAAACCTTCTAAAAATTATTTCATTTTTGTGCTTCAATTAAACCGTTCATAAAGACAATGCAGTGTGTGCCAAATAGCCTAGTCTTTTTATATTACCAAGGTCATTACAAATATGCAGTAATAAATTTTTCCTTATTCTATATTAAGGGCAACATTTAAGAGACATTCTAATCTGAAACAGGTTTATGATAATATTTTTGTTTAATGCTAACTGCCTAACTTATGATCATCATATGATCAACATATCATAGGCAGCACAATAGCAGTGCGAAGTACAGAAAGATGTGGGCACAATTAATATAATATTATTTAATTAATAATATAATATTAATAATATATTTATATCTATAAATATAATTTATTTATTTAGACCAATGCATATTTTATAGAAGGAATTCTCGAAGAAACTTCAAAAAAGGGCTGACTAAATTGGGAATTAAGTTTGTTTTGGCTGCTATTTGGGTGGCTATATTTTTAAGATAGCTGCAGCAAGAATTCTGAGACATTGAAAACCAAGCACACATTGTTTCCCTGCAAACAATTGGAAGGATTTAAGGCAAGACTAGGGAAGAATGTTTGTTTTGGCTGCTATTTGGCTGGCTATATTTTTAAGACAGCTGCAGCAAAAATTCTATGGGACATTAAAAACCAAGCACACAATGTTTCCCTGCAAACAATTGGAAGGATTTAAGGCAAGACTAGGGAAGAATGTTTGTTTTGGCTGCTATTTGGGTGGCTATATTTTTAAGATAGCTGCAGAAAAAATTCTAAGAGACATTGAAAACCAAGCACACATTGTTTCCCTGCAAACAATTGGAAGGATTTAAGGCAAGACTAGGGAAGAATGTTTGTTTTGGCTGCTATTTGGGTGGCTATCTTTTTAAAATAGCTGCAGCAAGAATTCTTTGGGACATTAAAAACCAAGCACACATTTTTTCCCTGCAAACAATTGGAAGGATTTAAGGCAAGACTAGGGAAGAATGTTTATTTTGGCTGCTATTTGGGTGGCTATCTTTTTAAGATAGCTGCAGCAAAAATTCTAAGGGACATTAAAAACCAAGCACACATTGTTTCCCTGCAAACAATTGGGCAAACAATTGGAAGGATTTAAGGCAAGACTAGGGAAGAATGTTTGTTTTGGCTGCTATTTGGATGGCTAGATTTTTAAGAGAGCTGCAGCAAGAATTCGATGGGACATTAAAAACCAAGCACACATTGTTTCCCTGCAAGCAATTGGAAGGATTTAAGGCAAGACTAGGGAAGAATGTTTGTTTTGGCTGCTATTTGAGTGGCTATCTTTTTAAGATAGCTGCAGCAAAAAATCTAAGGGACATTAAAAACCAAGCACACATTGTTTCCCTGCAAACAATTGGAAGGATTTAAGGCAAGACTAGGGAAGAATGTTTGTTTTGGCTGCTATTTGGGTGGCTATGTTTTTAAGATAGCTGCAGCAAGAATTCTATGGGACATTAAAAACCAAGCACACATTGTTTCCCTGCAAGCAATTGGAAGGATTTAAGGCAAGACTAGGGAAGAATGTTTGTTTTTGCTGCTATTTGAGTGGCTATCTTTTTAAGATAGCTGCAGCAAAAAATCTAAGGGACATTAAAAACCAAGCACACATTGTTTCCCTGCAAACAATTGGAAGGATTTAAGGCAAGACTAGGGAAGAATGTTTGTTTTTGCTGCTATTTGGGTGGCTATGTTTTTAAGATAGCTGCAGCAAGAATTCTATGGGACATTTAAAACCAAGCACACATTGTTTCCCTGCAAGCAATTGGAAGGATTTAAGGCAAGACTAGGGAAGAATGTTTGTTTTGGCTGCTATTTGGGTGGCTATATTTTTAAGATAGCTGAAGCAAAAATTCTAAGGGACATTAAAAACCAAGCACACATTGTTTCCCTGCAAACAATTGGAAGGATTTAAGGCAACACTAGGGAAGAATGTTTGTTTTGGCTGCTTTTTGGGTGGCTACCTTTTTGAGATAGCTGCAGCAAAATTTATATGGGGCATTCAAAACCAAGCACACATTGTTTCCCAGCAAACAATTGGAAGAATTTAAGGCAAGACTAGGGAAGAATGTTTGTTTTGGCTGCTATTTGGCTGGCTATATTTTTAAGACAGCAACAGAAAAAATTCTATGAGACATTAAAAACAAGCACACATTGTTTCCCTGCAAACAATTGGAAGGATTTAAGGCAAGACTAGGGAAGAATGTTTGTTTTGGCTGCTATTTGGGTGACTATCTTTTTAAGATAGCTGCAGCAAAAATTCTAAGGGACATTAAAAACCAAGCACACATTGTTTCCCTGCAAACAATTGGGCAAACAATTGGAAGGAGTTAAGGCAAGACTAGGGAAGAATGTTTGTTTTGGCTGCTATTTGGCTGGCTAGATTTTTAAGATAGCTGCAGCAAGAATTCAATGGGACATTAAAAACCAAGCACACATTGTTTCCCTGCAAGCAATTGGAAGGATTTAAGGCAAGACTAGGGAAGAATGTTTGTTTTGGCTGCTATTTGAGTGGCTATCTTTTTAAGATAGCTGCAGCAAAAAATCAAAGGGACATTAAAAACCAAGCACACATTGTTTCCCTGCAAACAATTGGAAGGATTTAAGGCAAGACTAGGGAAGAATGTCTGTTTTGGCTGCTATTTGGGTGGCTATGTTTTTAAGATAGCTGCAGCAAGAATTCTATGGGACATTAAAAACCAAGCACACATTGTTTCCCTGCAAGCAATTGGAAAGGATTTAAGGCAAGACTAGGGAAGAATGTTTGTTTTGGCTGCTATTTGAGTGGCTATCTTTTTAAGATAGCTGCAGCAAAAAATCTAAGGGACATTAAAAACCAAGCACACATTGTTTCCCTGCAAACAATTGGAAGGATTTAAGGCAAGACTAGGGAAGAATGTTTGTTTTGACTGCTATTTGGGTGGCTATGTTTTTAAGATAGCTGCAGCAAGAATTCTATGGGACATTTAAAACCAAGCACACATTGTTTCCCTGCAAGCAATTGGAAGGATTTAAGGCAAGACTAGGGAAGAATGTTTGTTTTGGCTGCTATTTGGCTGGCTATATTTTTAAGACAGCTGCAGCAAAAATTCTATGGGACATTAAAAACCAAGCACACATTGTTTCCCTGCAAACAATTGGAAGGATTTAAGGCAAGACTAGGGAAGAATGTTTGTTTTGGCTGCTATTTGGGTGGCTATGTTTTTAAGATAGCTGCAGCAAGAATTCTATGGGACATTAAAAACCAAGCACACATTGTTTCCCTGCAAGCAATTGGAAGGATTTAAGGCAAGACTAGGGAAGAATGTTTGTTTTGGCTGCTATTTGGGTGGCTATATTTTTAAGATAGCTGCAGCAAAAATTCTATGGGACATTAAAAACCAAGCACACATTGTTTCCCTGCAAACAATTGGAAGGATTTAAGGCAACACTAGGGAAGAATGTTTGTTTTGGCTGCTATTTGGGTGGCTACCTTTTTGAGATAGCTGCAGCAAAAATTATATGGGGCATTCAAAACCAAGCACACATTGTTTCCCTGCAAACAATTGGAAGAATTTAAGGCAAGACTAGGGAAGAATGTTTGTTTTGGCTGCTATTTGGATGGCTAGATTTTTAAGATAGCTGCAGCAAGAATTCTATGGGACATTAAAAACCAAGCACACATTGTTTCCCTGAAAGCAATTGGAAGGATTTAAGGCAAGACTAGGGAAGAATGTTTGTTTTGGCTGCTATTTGAGTGGCTATCTTTTTAAGACAGCTGCAGCAAAAAATCTAAGGGACATTAAAAACCAAGCACACATTGTTTCCCTGCAAACAATTGGAAGGATTTAAGGCAAGACTAGGGAAGAATGTTTGTTTTGGCTGCTATTTAGGTGGCTATCTTTTTAAGATAGCTGCAGCAAGAATTCTATGGGACATTTAAAACCAAGCACACATTGTTTCCCTAAAAGCAATTGGAAGGAATTAAGGCAAGACTAGGGAAGAATGTTTGTTTTGGTTGCTATTTGGGTGACTATCTTTTTAAGATAGCTGCAGCAAAAATTCTAAGGGACATTAAAAACCAAGCACACATTGTTTCCCTGCAAACAATTGGAAGGATTTAAGGCAAGACTAGGGAAGAATGTTTGTTTTGGCTGCTATTTGGGTGACTATATTTTTAAAATAGCTGCAGCAAAAATTCTAAGGGACATTAAAAACCAAGCACACATTGTTTCCCTGCAAACGATTGGAAGGATTTAAGGCAAGACTAGGGAAGAATGTTTGTTTTGGCTGCTATTTGGGTGGCTATATTTTTAAGATAGCTGCAGCAAAAATTCTATGAGACATTGAAAACCAAGCACATATTGTTTCCCTGCAAACAATTGGAAGGATTTAAGGCAAGACTAGGGAAGAATGTTTGTTTTGGCTGCTATTTGGCTGGCTATATTTTTAAGACAGCTGCAGCAAAAATTCTATGGGACAATAAAAACCAAGCACACATTGATTTCCTCCAAACAATTGGAAGGATTTAAGGCAAGACTAGGAAAGAATGTTTGTTTTGGCTGCTATTTGGGTGGCTATTTTTTAAGATAGCTGCAGCAAAAATTCTAAGGGACATTAAAAACCAAGCACACATTGTTTCCCTGCAAACAATTGGAAGGATTTAAGGCAAGACTAGGGAAGAATGTTTGTTTTGGCTGCTATTTGGGTGGCTATCTGTTTAAGATAGCTGCAGCAAGAATTCTATGGGACATTAAAAACTAAGCACACATTTTTTCCCTGCAAACAATTGGAAGGATTTAATGCAACACTAGGGAAGAATGTTTGTTTTGGCTGCTTTTTGGGTGGCTACCTTTTTGAGATAGCTGCAGCAAAATTATATGGGGCATTCAAAAGCAAGCACACATTGTTTCCCATCAAACAATAGGAAGGACTTAAGGCAAGACTAGGGAAGAATGTTTGTTTTGGCTGCTATTTGGGTGGCTATATTTTTAAGATAGCGGCAGCAGAAATTCTATGAGATATTGAAAACCAAGCACACATTGTTTCCCTGCAAACAATTGGAAGGATTAAAGACAAGACTAGGGAAGAATTTTTGTTTTGGCTGCCATTTGGCTGGCTAGATTTTTAAGACAGCTACAGTAAAAATTCTATGGGACATTAAAAACCAAGCACACATTGTTTCTCTGCAAACAATTGGAAGGATTTAAGGCAAGACTAGGGAAGAATGTTTGTTTTGGCTGCTATTTGGGTGGCTATCTTTTTAAGATAGCTGCAGCAAAAATTCTATTATCTTTTTAAGATAGCTGCAGCAAGAATTCTATGGGGCATATAAAACCAAGCACACATTGTTTCCCTGCAAGCAATTGGAAGGATTTAAGGCAAGAGTAGGGAAGAATGTTTGTTTTGGCTGCTATTTGAGTGGCTATCTTTTTAAGATAGCTGCAGCAAAAATTCTAAGGGACATTAAAAACCAAGCACACATTGTTTCCCTGCAAACAATTGGAAGGATTTAAGGCAAGACTAGGGAAGAATATTTGTTTTGGCTGCTATTTGGGTGGCTATCTTATTAAGATAGCTGCAGCAAAAATTCTATGAGACATTGAAAACCAAGCACACATTGTTTCCCTGCAAACAATTGGAAGGATTTGAGACAAGACTAGGGAGGAATGTTTGTTTTGGCTGCTATTTGGCTGGCTATATTTTTAAGACAGCTACAGCAAAAATTCTATGGGACATTAAAAACCAAGCATACATTGTTTGCCTGCAAACAATTGGAAGGATTTAAGGCAAGACTAGGGAAGAATGTTTGTTTTGGCTGCTATTTGGGTGGCTATCTTTTTAAGATAGCTGCAGCAAAAATTCTAAGGGACATTAAAAACCAAGCACACATTGTGTCCCTGCAAGGAATTGGAAGGATTTAAGGCAAGACTAGGGAAGAATGTTTGTTTTGCTGCTATTTGGGTGACTATATTTTTAATATAGCTGCAGCAAAAATTCTAAGGGACATTAAAAACCAAGCACACATTGTTTCCCTGCAAACAATTGGAAGGATTTAAGGCAAGACTAGGGGAAAATGTTTGTTTTGGCTGCTATTTGGGTGGCTATCTTTTGAAGATAGCTGCAGCAAGAATTCCATAGGAATTAAAAACCAAGCACACATTGTTTCCCTGCAAACAATTGGAAGGATTTAAGGCAAGACTAGGGAAGAATGTTTGTTTTTGCTGCTATTTGGGTGGCTATATTTTTAAGATAGCTGCAGCAAAAATACTGAGACATTGAAAACCAAGCACACATTGTTTCCCTGCAAACAATTGGAAGGATTTAAGGCAAGACTAGGAAAGAATGTTTGTTTTGGCTGCTATTTGGCTGGCTATATTTTTAAGACAGGTGCAGCAAAAATTCTATGGGACATTAAAAACCAAGCACACAATGTTTCCCTCCAAACAATTGGAAGGATTTAAGGCAAGACTAGGGAAGAATGTTTGTTTTGGCTGCTATTTGGGTGGCTATCTTTTTAAGATAGCTGCAGCAAAAATTATAAGGGACATTAAAAACCAAGCACACATTGTTTCCCTGCAAACAATTGGAAGGATTTAAGGCAAGACTAGGGAAGAATGTTTGTTTTGGCTGCTATTTGGGTGGCTATCTTTTTAAAATAGCTGCGGCAATAATTCTTTGGGACATTAAAAACCAAGCACACATTTTTTCCCTGCAAACAATTGGAAGGATTTAAGGCAACACTAGGGAAGAATGTTTGTTTTGGCTGCTTTTTGGGTGGCTACCTTTTTGAGATAGCTGCAGCAAAAATTATATGGGGCATTCAAAACCAAGCACACATTGTTTCCCAGCAAACAATTGGAAGGATTTAAGGCAAGACTAGGGAAGAATGTTTGTTTTGGCTGCTATTTGGCTGGCTATATTTTTAAGACAGCTACAGCAAAAATTCTATGGGACATTAAAAACCAAGCACACAGTGTGTCCCTGCAAACAATTGGAAGGATTTAAGGCAAGACTAGGTAAGAATGTTTGTTTTGCTGCTATTTGGGTGACTATCTTTTTAAGATAGCTGCAGCAAAAATTCTAAGGGACATTAAAAACCAAGCACACATTGTTTCACTGCAAACAATTGGAAGGATTTAAGGCAAGACTAGGGAAGACTGTTTGTTTTGGCTGCTATTTGGGTGGCTAGTTTTTTAAGATAGCTGCAGCAAGAATTCTATGGGACATTAAAAACCAAGCACACATTGTTTCCCTGCAAGCAATTGGAAGGATTTAAGGCAAGACTAGGGAAGAATGTTTGTTTTGGCTGCTATTTGAGTGACTATCTTTTTAAGATAGCTGCAGCAAAAATTCTAAGGGACATTAAAAACCAAGCACACATTGTTTCCCTGCAAACAATTGGAAGGATTTAAGGCAAGACTAGGGAAGAATGTTTGTTTTGGCTGCTATTTGGGTGGCTATCTTTTTAAAATAGCTGCGGCAAGAATTCTATGGGACATTAAAAACTTTTTAACATTTTCTCTTAGCATTTCAGTAAAAAATTAAATATTCGAATTTGTCAATTCGTTTGTTTCTTTTAGCCCAATAATGTCTGAAGAAGTGGCTGTAAGTTACTCAATTTGCCCATTGTTTACATACAGCCTAGTATTTGTTATTGAGAAATATCCGGACATATTTTAGGGTGGAATTTTAACAGAGAGGGGGGGGGGCACGAGGGACGTTTTTAATGAAAACAAGTTTCTGGGGAAAGTTTTCAGGATAAATTATATATGGGGAGGGGGGATTCCAGGCATTTTTGAAAAGTCGTCGCAAATTAAATAAAAAAAATTCGACTGGAAGTAAAGAGCAACATTAAAACTTATAACGAACGGAAAATATCCCGAATATGAGGGAGGTTGCCCACCCCCAACTCTAAAAAAAAAATAAAAAAATATCATGTCAGTGTTGCTTCTACATTGAATTTAAATTAAAAGCTGTGCTAGATTAATTTTAAAAAGAAGAAAGTTTTTCTGAGGGAAGTAAAGAGTGAAGTTGAGACTTAAAACGAACAAAAATTATTGCTTCATAGTCTATTTAACATATATCGATAAAACTAATAGAAATAAACCTACTAATAACATTTCCCTATACTTTTTATGATCATGGAAAATTAGCGCTGTACTGAAAACACAAAAGCCAAGTATAAAAACAAGAATATTGATTTAGGAGTCAAAAGTGAGTGCATAGCCTGATAACAAAAACTAATCTATGACGCTTTTCATACTCTTACATCAGCTGTCATATTAGTAACTTTCAGTATACAATTAAATTATCCTAAAACTTCAGCATAAAAATAGATATTATTTTATAAACCTTAAAGTCATTGGAAAGGATATAAAAATATTGGATTTATTTATGAGGTAACATCTTGGTCTCAACAGCTTTAATACCAATAGTGAGTAATATTCAATTTTAAGTTGTAAAAAACAAGCTTAGTATTACTCGAAATGAAGAATAAATAACCATAATATGGACTCGAGAAATCCGGTTAATTCTCTCTATATAATGGAGTTTCAAATAAATTATAAAGATGGACTATAGTGCTAATACTATCAAGATGGCTTCACTTCAGGCTTGTTTTAAATTATAAAGATGGTCTATAGTGCTAATACTATCAAGATGGCTTCACTTCGGACTTGTCTACAAACTAATCTTGAAATATCCCTTTCAGAACCAGAGTAAAATCTAATCATTAGAATGAGTTCATTGTGCTAAAGTGATACCAAATTAAACAAAAAAAAAGCCACAATCCTAAAATGCTTATTTTTTTAAAGTTTCCTTAATCACTTTGCTTTTACGTTAACAAGACTTCTAGATTGTTTCGTGTTTTTAGTAAAGCGCTAGCTTTCTATAATCATACAAAAATAGGGAAGCAACATCACTAGGTTTATCTGCACTAGTTTTACCGATATATGTTAGATAGACTGTTAAACAATAATTTTTTTTTTCGATTTAGGTTTCAAATTCTTCAGATGATTTGCCCCCAACTATGCCCTGCACTCCTGGCCAAATGCAGTGAATCAAAAGATCAGTACCTGTACAGTGCCAGCCATTGATCAGTATGCAAAAAAACTTTCTAAGCGTTTTTTAAGTTTTATGTTTGCTCTTTACTTGCATTAGAATTTTTTATTATTATCCAAATGAATTACTTATAAAATGTTTTATCAAGGAAATATTGCAGAGGTTAAATAAAGTTTAAAGCAGGATTATTAATTCCCTTGAGAAAAATTTGCGAGTTGACCATAATACCCTTATGAAATACACAAGTGTGATCCCGACTGTTTTATGATTTTGAGCTTCCGAGTTATTTTATTGATTTGTATTCAAAATTCTCTTGAAGTCTGAAAATAATTCAAGGTTTGTCAGGCTAGTGAGGCTAGATCAAATAGCTTTAATGAGATAAAAATTTTAACTTCAAAAACGTTAAGAAAACAACTTAACTTGAAAAATGAAAATGAATTCAAGTATAGAAAAAACCCTTAGATCGAAATTAAGCAACTTCGCAATACAATATAAGAACGCAATTCAACTTTCTGTCTGCACGGTGTCTCTTGGGTCTTTTGCAACTAGCGTGAAAACTTCATAAAACATAATGGCCCCTTAAAATTAGGTACTTACTGACTTAATAATCAGTACTTAATAACACATGACAATCAGATTTTACATTGCAAACTACTGTAACCCATCACGACCTATCAAAAGTATTCATTAGAAACTTTTTCCACACAATGCTATGAGAAAAAAACATAAATTTAAAGCAGCTTGGCTTAATCAAGTGGAATATTAATTACCTTGCTTCACAGCTGTGATTCCGAAGAGGTTGAGACTGTCCATCTTTCACTAATTGAATCAGATACACTGTCAGCTTGTCTTGGCTACTCAGGAAAATTAGAAATATTAAAAATCTGAACAATTAACGAATTTGATAGCTATATCTTCCAAAGAAATCCAGGAGGACCTAAAATAGAAAATTGTTTTAAAGATAGGCATAAAAAGCATAAATAAATGGATTCCAAAATTAAAAAAAATTATTCATACTTCTAT
This sequence comes from Artemia sp. Qi Xiang Cuo, assembly GCF_049724085.1. NCBI lineage: Eukaryota > Metazoa > Arthropoda > Branchiopoda > Anostraca > Artemiidae > Artemia > Artemia sp. Qi Xiang Cuo. The sequence goes on from NC_142810.1 coordinate 54,142,723, forward strand.
CTTTATATTTACCACTTAATGAACCCTTCTAAAAATCATTTCATTCTTGTGCTTCAATTAAACCGTTCATAAAGACAATGCAGTGTGTGCCAAATAGCCTAGTCTTTTTATATTACCAAGGTCATTACAAATATGCAGTAATAAATTTTTCCTTTTTCTATATTAAGGGCAACATTTAAGAGACATTCTAATCTGAAACAGGTTTATGATAATATTTTTGTTTAATGCTAACTGCCTAACTTATGATCATCATATGATCAACATATCATAGGCAGCACAATAGCAGTGCGAAGTACAGAAAGATGTGGGCACAATTAATTAATATTATTTTTTATTTATTTAGACCAATGCACATTGTATAGAAGGAATTCTCGTAGAAACTTCAAAAAAGGGCTGACTAAGTTGGGAATTAAAAGGGGCAATGTCCTTTTCAGCAGTCAAAAGTGATTGGAGGGCAACAAGCCCCCTATGTGCATCATTTCCCCAAACACATCCAATAAAAATTTTAAGATAGCTGTTTTGTTCAGCGTAGTTGAAAGGTCCGGAAATTATGTCTTTGAGGATGACAACCACCTTCCCCCTCCTCAATACAGCCATCAGGGCAAAGGTTGTAGGTTATTTCACCAGGGCATATAAGGTTTTATGGAGTGGTTGGATAAATTTCGGAGGAGCTCATTGGATTGGAAATCTGAAGTCCCAGTGGGTTTTTAAAAGTCAAAGTGATCGGAAGGGCAACTAGCCTCCCCCCTCCTCCCTCACTTCCTTTTTCCCTATATGTGTCTGATAGAAATTTTGAGATAACCAATTTATTCAAAATAGTCTCGAGATTATGTAACAAGGCCTTTGAAGGTGAAACAACCCCTCTGAACCTGGGGGCAAGGTTTGTAAGCTATGGCATTTAAATTTTTTTTATGGGTGGTCTTACAAACTTTAGAGAAAGATCTTTTAATTCAAATATAAAGCTCTAATTCCCTTTTTAGAGACAAATGATAAAGGGTGATAAGCCCCCCCCCCAGAGGCCCTCTTTTCTCCAAACGCATCTGATTAAAATTGTGACATGACCATCTTATTTAAAATAGTCCAAATGACATAAAAAAAATACCTCTAGGGTTGATACAACCCCACAGATCCCTGGGGCAAAGGCTGTCAGTTATGTCACTAGCCATATAAGGCTTTTATGGAATAGCTGGCTATATAAACTTCAGATGGGGCATTTGATTGAAAATTGGGAGTTATAGGAACCTTTTTAAGAGCCAAAAGGGATTTGAGGGCAACAATGCCCCACCCCCATCCTTTCCCAAAACCAAACTGTTGGGGCTCCACTTCTGGTTCTTTTCCTTTCAGATAAATGACCTGTTTTCGTTTTCTTAATTACATTTGCTTAAAGTATAATCTCAAAAGACAGGCTAAATTTTTGTTGCTAAGTTAGATGCGTCGCAATTAGTAAGCTTTGAAGTAAGTTCTATTTTTGTACTTGCTGGTTCGAAGTCATTGAAAGATAAAGCTAAGAGGTAGAATTGGGTTTGAATGAGGATGGAGGTGATTGGCTGGGCTAAGCAAAGGTCCACCCCTATGAACAGTGGTGTAGAAAAGATTATTTTGATTTAGTCTGTGTTTAGACCCCGTTCGGGGAGATATATTTATGTGGGATTATTGTGACCCTTTTTGGAAGAATACAAGTAAGGTATTTTCTACAAACTGTGTACTAGTTTCCGTAACCCAGGCAGGGTAGGAATAGAGCTTAGAGGTACCGTCATTATTATATTGACAGGGAGGTTTGTTACCTCCAAGGAGAGAGTTAGAGATTTTCTAGCCGTAACCGCAGGCTGGTAAATTTGGCTTTAGAAAGTGGCCATTTGACCACTCGATCGCGTTATCATACCCTGGGACAAGGTATACTTTATAGGGTAGTACCAAACCCGATATTTGCAGAACCGGTGTAGTAGACGCGGCATCACATTATATTTTGGGGCCGGGGCTTTCCCCTCCAATAAGTGGTGACACCCGTATATTACCACGCCAGTGGTGTTGTGGCCTACCGGTATAACACTGGTGGTCTGGTGGCTAAACACCACGAACATTGGCGGCAGCAACAAAAGGTCTTATCAGTAAACCTGATAGTAAAAGAACCGTTGGAATAAGCAGGGAATCCCACTAACATTTGGGCCGACAAGGTCCTCCCCCTCGAGTAAGTGGCATAGCAACCTTTTTGCGCCATTTTTGCACCTATAAGTGGTGACCCCCGTACTTACTCCCAATAAGTGGTGGCAGCTAGAAAAGGAGTTATCAACAGCACTGATAGTAAAAGAATTCCGCTTTTTCGAAGAGACAAATAATTTAGCCTACAAGAGTAGCCTATTGTGGCTACATATATAAAAAAATATCTCAAAGAGAATTTTTTTATCTGAGCTGTTCCTAGTCGGATAATAATAAGTAATAAAATTTAAGAATCAATAGATCACGCGAATAATTAACTTGTGGACAAGGGAGGCTGCGCCGCCCACGTAGAATCGGCAAATTAAAAGGAAACAATTTTTCACGAAAGGATAAAGAGAGACCGGAAGTTACATGGATAAAAGAATTTTCATTTAGACTGAAGAGGTAATTTCAGTTAACCAAATTTTGAAATTATGTCAGACAGAGATGAGATTAACTCAAGAACAATAAGGGCGAGTGAAGCCCACAGAAAAAGTAGAAAAATAGAAAGAAAGGCTAATATGAAGGCCTTTGAGAGAGAGAGCACCGAGACTATGAGGGGAAAATGCAGGCTGAGAAAGATGAAATTAGAAAGAATAAAAAAGAGGACGAAACGGCTAGAGTAGCCTATAAAGAAAAGAAAGAGACAATGTGGATAGAGAACGAACAGATTCAGAAAATGAATTAAGAAGAAATATGACAGACGGAATCAAAGTGGTCCAAGTAGAAGGAGCAGTGTTGAATCGAGATCCCGCAAGGGCTCGCAAAAAAAGGACTCAAATAGATATGACACAACGTATATAAAATTTCATGGAGAAAGAGAGGATAGCCACAGAGAAAAAGAGGATAGCTAGAGAACAAAGAAAAGAGAATATTAGGATAGATAGAGAACAAAAGGAAAAGGCTGATAGAATAGCCAGAGAACGAAAAAAGGAGAATGATAAAAGAGCTAGAGAGAAAGAAGAAAGATTTCACCAAGACTTTAAAAGAACCATGTGTACCGTGAGTAGTATGTGATATATTTAAAATACAAAAAAAAATAAAATTCTTTCCTACTAAGGATATTTCCGACGTAAATTAAACTCCCCCTAATTAAGCTTAAATCCCGTTTCAAACTTGAGTCTAAATTCTTAATCAGAAAAAGAGAAAATGCATTTTATTCTCAGCTAAACAAGGAAGATGGTTTTGAATTTCGCGAAGATACTTGGCAATAAAAAATCACGAGATACAAAGTTCACAGAAAGTTTAAGTTACCATAGGAGTATGAATGTTTAATCATCAAAATATCGAAAATAAATTATTGGATGGGCAGTTAGCATAATGAGTTTAGTTTGCAAACATAATTACAAGGTAGCGGGCCCTCCACAGGAGTTGGACCAATCGTGAAATAGCTCTTAGTGCGCAGAATCAAGACTAGTGTTTTTATAATGTTAGAAAATTGTTTTTCGAGGCAGTCATTATTATTATTAGTATTATTCAGAACCCAGACATTATGATTACAGACATTAAGTCCCGACCATTCTGCGAGCCATTATGAAATTATTATTCTGACTGAAGTGAAGCCTTGCTCATATACATGCATTGTTGTACACCTGAAATGTAAGTTCAATAAATCAATTACTTTTCTATTTGTGTTTGTTCTTATTATATGCCTGTATCTTAGCGCACAGTAAATAACTAGTTCAATTGTACTCCATAGGCAGCACTCCCTAAGGAATCTGATTTGGAGATAACTCGAGGAAAAGAAGTTACACTTATATAGCTAAATATTTCATTTTCTCTCTAAGATTGAGAGTGGCGCGGTGACCCATTTACCTTACTCCCTATTGCTGTGGCGCAGTCCTCGATGGCACAATCTTTAGCGTTATAAGTGGCGCGATCGGAAAACTTATAAGGTGCAAGTTAACAGCTTTAAACCTTAACGGCGCAGTTGGCGCGATCGGCATACAGCTTAAAT